>NW_027106787.1:18247-48816 GCF_000696795.3 Halyomorpha halys
TTTGGACTGTAAGGATTGGATTTTGGAGGAATATGATGGTTTAAAGTTCAATAATTAATTTTTAAATTTTCCTTAAAAAAAAACGGATGAATTTATAATTTTATTACAATATTTAAATGTAAGAATAACGGTGAGTGGGGATTATTTGGTTGATGCTGCTTAGCAACGGGTCAACAATCTACGGTTTTGAATCAGATACTTAGTCCGCCATTAATCGTTCGTAAAATTCACTTACCAGACCCTGTCTACCTTTGTTTTGGTTGTTAGGACATTTTATTTATATTTGTGATTAATACAACCGCTGCTATCTATGAGTGCCACGGTGTTATTTAATTTAATTAAAATTAGATAATTGAATACATTGACTGACAAAACATAAAAATAAAAAACATTCCAAAACGATTGTTATGTTTATAAAGTATATGAAAAAGAAATAATAATAACAATCTAAAGAAGTATACATGTAGGTAGACTGGAAACAAGTTACTAATATATATAACCAGGTGTAATAAAAGTTCTAAATACTGATCTATACTAATAAATTGTAGGATACTGTTCATTAAAACTAGTTATAAACATGGTAAAGATACCTCTATTATACCTCACCTATGCTATATTTATTTTATCTATCTCTTCTACCATTTACACCTACCTCTTCGCCTATTTATAACTAGTTTTAATGAATAGTCTCCTATAATTTATTAGTCTAGATCTTATTTAGAACTTTTATCACACCTTATGCTCCTTCATTAAGAAGGAGACTCTAACGTGAGTATAGTTGACCACGCCCTTGGAGCTCAGGTTTACGTTTAGGTTTGCTATGTATTGACCTTTTGACAATCCTGGGTATTGTTAAGGTGTTTCGTCATCTGCCCCTATACCTGGTTAGAGTAGAAGCCTTCCGACGAATCTCTTACTGCGTCCCCGGATATGAAAACATCTGTGTTAAGTTTGTTACATTACCAGAGTCCCCTGAGAAAATTAGATTGGCCAACCTTTAAGTGTTCTAACAAAAATGACAGGTTTGTCGAGGGATCGGAATAAAATTAAGCAGATGCAGGCCCTTCCCGGACATTATGTTATATGATAAGGTGATAACAGAGTCCTAACCTGTTGAAGGTTGGTTGTGTTTGGAGTTTGCAAAGGTAAATGATAGAAAGAAAAGTGGTTAATAAAAGTTTTAAATTTAGGATAAGAATTATATAGAAAAATTGTAAGTAGGAATCTATTTTTTTAAAAAAAGGCAAAACATTTTATAATGTTATTATGATAGTATTTTAATTGATTAATTTATTTAGAAATGGGACAAAGGCAATTAGCCGGCAATTTTAAAAATTTTAAAGGAAAAAATGAAAACAAAATAGAGGTAAGACCAAAAAAAAAAAAAAAAAATCAGTATGTAAGTGAAGGAAATTGTTATAAAAATAATTAAAAGGAGCTGTTTGTAGGTATCCTTGAAAATGACCTAAGTGGTCGAAACGTTGGAAGTTTAAAAAGAATAAGTTGAGAAAAAGGATCAAAATTGTTTTTAAATGATTATTTTTTTTTAACCAACATGTTATTTTAAAGTTTTTACTACATAAGTCTTCATTCCTTGGAGTGAATTAAGATGCAGGTTTATAATTTTTTATAATTAGTTTTTTTTTTTTAATACAAGGGCTGCCGTAAATAATTAACCATTTTTTCACTTATTACCCCGAAGGCGGGTAATATCTTGGGCGGGGAAATAAGTTTCCTAAGGGAGGGGCGGTGGGGTTAATTACCCCGCTCCCCTTAATTTTCAGTCTTGTTGTTCCCTCATTGGCTAAATTGCTTTGGAGCCGAGCCGTGGGCAATAAGAGTTTCCTAAGTACACTAACTCCAATGATAGCAATACTTAGCAAAGTTTAAAAGTTGACCCTGCTATTATGTTAATATTTCAAAACCCTCTCCTAATTAATAAGTTTCAAGTATTTTTCAAAGACTTATAAACTCAATTAATAGTTAGTTGTTCTATTGAAGTACACATTTTTCTTACAACTTTTATATCTTCGGACATCTTGAGGTTCTACACCATTTCTTTCTGCTTACACTATTGTTATCTGTATGACTACAAATATACCCATCAAAAGGTACAACTCCCTTTAATTTTAAATACCAGGAATAGATATTATGTTAACTGTTTCAGTTATTATGTTCTTATCCATAGTCATCATTAAACTAAGGATCCAATGGACCAGGGTCCAGGATCTTCTACCTCCTATGATCCATAGCATCACTGTTAGACCAAGCAGTGGCCAACTTACCTATATTTGGAATACATAGTGAGGGTAGGTATCCTACAGAAATACACAAGGGACACTTGATCACATTAACTTTGGAACATAATTTAATGGATCAATTAAAATATTTAAATAAAATCAAATATGAACTAAATTTCATATTTATCTATGCTTATAATGTTTTCTATTATTCACAAGTTCACTGAAGTTTGATAGTGTAAGATATGGGGCTGTATGGTTGCTATACTGTATAGTTGGTGTTTGAACGAGGTTAAGGAGGAATATGGGTAAGGAGTTTCAAAATGAGATAGCTCAGACAGCAAACGATTTTTCATAATTCTGTTGTTAGGGATATAGAAATCGATAGGTTGGGATCTTGTATTTAATAGGTCTCTGGATACTGAGATAGAGCCAGCTTTGCTCGGAATAGTGAGATATGGGAACGCCTAGGAATATCGAAAATGAATCTTATAAAGCAGTTCATTAGTCTTTTTAGTCCCTTTTCTTGTCCAATGGATAGTCCTCCATACCCTTGGCATCCGTAGTCGAAAAGTGGGAGAATAAGGGAGGATACTAGCAGGTAACGAGTACTAGGAGGTGATGAGTACAAGGAGGTGATGAGTACTAGGAGGTAACGAGTACTAGGAGGTGATGAGTACTAGGAGGTGGCTGGTACTAGGAGGTAGCGAGTAGTAGGAGGTGATGAGTACTAGGAGGTGGCTGGTACAAGGAGGTAACGAGTACTTGGAGGTGATGAGTACTAGGAGGTAACGAGTACTAGGAGGTGATGAGTACTAGGAGGTGATGAATACTAGGAGGTGATGAGTACTAGGAGGTAACGAGTACTAGGAGGTGATGAGTACTAGGAGGTGATGAGTACTAGGAGGTGATGAATACTAGGAGGTGATCAGTACTAGGAGGTGACGGGTACTTCGAGGAAATGAATCACAGGATTTTAGGAGCTCTTGATTGAGATTGAGATGGTTTTTCGAGTTATTTAGGAAATGGGACTATTCCTCGTAAAGTACTGATCAAAGGTGACTCCTAGGTTTTTTATGGTGTTCCAAAACTGAATAAGTATGGTGTTGAGGTACCATAATGGATGGTAAGGAATGGAATTAAGAGGAATTAATTTTTTTTTTAGATTGGATTAGACTTTTTATATGACAATCAATAAAGTTCTTTACCTCAATTTTTCAAACAATTTTTACTCAAATTTGTAAACAATAAGGTGAATAAGAAAAAAATAATAAAATGAGTAAATCTTGGCATATACATACATACACCTACATGTGTGTAATATGAGAAATTAAGTTCACGCATTAAAAGTTAAGCAGTAAAGCATAAACTTTTGAAATTAAAAAAAAAAAACCGCAAAATAAAATATGTTTTAATTGAATTTAATTTCTTGTGATGAAATTTATTTGTTGAATATTTTGCTTGAATAGTGATAATAATTGATTATACCATTCTTGGACAATGATAATAATTGATTATATCATTCTTGGATAATGACAATAATTGATTATACAATTCTTATATAATGATAATAATTGATTATACGAGTACATTCTTGGACAATGATAATGATTTATTTTATCATTCTTGGATAATAATAGTAATTTATATGATTCTTGGATAATGATAATAATTGATTATACCATTCTTATGTAATGATAATAATTGATTATACCATTCTTGGATAATGACGACGATTGATTATATGATTCTTGAATAATGATAATAATTTATTAGCTCATTCTTGTAGAATAATAATAAGTTATTATATGATTCTTATATAACGATAACAATTGATTATATTATTCTTTGATAATAATAGTAATTTATTGTATGATTCTTGGATAAAGGTAATAATTGATTATATCATTCTTGCATAATAATAGTAATTTATTGTATGATTCTTATAATAATAATAATAATTGATTATACTGTTCTTATGTAATGATAATAATTGATTATCTCATTCTTGTGTAATAGTAATAATTTATTGTATTATTCTTAGATAACGATAATAATTGATTATATCATTCTTGGATAATAATAATAATTGTGTACACCATTCTTAGATAATGATAATAAATGATTATACAATTCTTTGATAATGATAATAATCAATTATAAATTTAATTTATACGAAAGTTACCTGACATATTTCATTAAATTGGTTATCAACAGTTATCAGGTACTTCTTCAATACTATGATGCCAATAGCGGAACATTAAAATATTATTCTTTAAATAATAGAAAATCATAAATGTTTGCTATAATTAGGACTTCTATTTTTGTTTGTAGCCTTCATTAAAAATAATAAAATTATTATTTCATCCATTCATAATACAGAAAATGTAATATGTAAACTAGTTCCTCATCTCTCTTGGATTGCCTAGTGGAATTGTGGTTTTATGTCTATTTATGCTTAAATAAATAGAAAACAGTTATCGAGCTTGTACCAATATACACATTATTCTATAAGTAAAGAAAATATAAAATGGGTTCTGTAGACACTGCCTCATGGCTCAAATCCCACATCAAAGAACACTGCTTAGTCCACTACACTACGGAATGAAAGGGTTCTTTGAAAAGATGTAAGAGGCTTATAGGCGACCAGGGCTTTGAACTTGAGTGGAACTCGTTTATGAAATAAAAAAAATATTCTTTACATCTTTTGTTAATAGTAGGGCGGCGTAATGTTTTCAATGAAGTGCCTCTTAACCAACTTTGCAATTTTTTTAATACTTTTAATGGAAATTACATTTAACCATCTCCTGTATAAGAAAATACTTGTCTTCAGTTTTATTTCAATCCTTCATGTACTCTGAAATAGCATCAAGTTCTATAATTTAAAAAATGGAGCGTAATTAGTTATGCTGGAAGATCGCTGATTGACCGGATGTAACAATAAATGGAAAGTGATCGTAGTGTTGTCAAAGAAAAACTCAAATATGAAAAGTTTATTATTCTGGTACAAGGTCTCTTTAGAACTATAACCATGGAAATTTTAATTTTATAATAACATAAAATCAAACCAAAAAGGTAATTACAAAATGTCTGTACTATTATAATAATGGATTAGATCGGTGAAGCAAAAGGTAGTTAAATAGAAGGGATTTAAACGAGGGAAGGGTTGGTACATGACGTATGTTAGAGGGAATGGAGTTCCTACACCAGCAATAACAACTAGTTACAGTTAGTTCTGATAATATCCCCCAACTACAAACAAATGTATGTCACAATCAACCCAGGGAATATCAGAAATAAATTTTAAAAAATGAGAAAGCATTAAATTTTCTCTAACATATATAAACAATTATTAATTATAATATCTTTTTGATTTAATGTCTTATACACAAATTAAAATGTACAAAGAATGATAATAAAAATAGGATACTTTTTCACTAATAATTATCAATAAATAGAAAGATTTGTAAATGAGATTATACTATAATAATTATGGAGTGTAGTAATTAATTATACTAATAAGGTTCATCACTTTGTAATGAAGTACTGTTACTAGACAAACGGTTGTGCAATGAAAAGAAATGAAAAGTAGTTTATTATTCTAAGACTGGATCCCTTTAGAACTATTTAATTTTAATTTTATAATAACATTTATATGCCCATAAAACAGTGTGGCCATACTTAACTATAACTTATATACAGAGAAGAAAAAAATAGATTAATTAAAAATTAACTGACTAAATAAGTTAATAAGTAGTGACATATAAGAGATTTAAACAAGGGAAGGGTTGGTACATGACGTATGTTAGAGGGAATGGAGTTCCAGAGATATGCAGCTCGGGTAAAAAACTATTTATCAAACGCAGCAGTTCGGGAGGTGGAGGGTAGATGTCAGCTAAACGGGACCTGGTAGTAGGGATTGCACAGAGAATTTGAATTGCAGGTTTAGATATATAATATATATATAGGATAATATAATATATATATATAGGAGGGGCGTTGAGTACTAATTGCTTGGAATAAAAAGGAAGCTAACAAGTACTGGGATCGGAAGGATAGATAGAGCCACTTCAGCCCGGCGTAATACTGGGTTAAATAGTGATTAAACGTTTCGTCCCCCGTTCCAGGCCTTCGTCAGGGCTAAAAAAGATAAAACATTTAAGTTATATAAAAATAAATGAAAAATTAAAGTAATGTACAGAGAAATGTAAAAATTAAATACAATACTAAAAGGTTTTAGACTATTTATGAAAACGGAAAAAACAAGAAATAAAGAAGAAATGTAAAATACAATACAGTTAATTTATTTATTTATTTTTCATACAGATAGTTTGATTATGTTCATTTTCTTTATTCTTCTGTTTGTATATATTTTAAGAATTTTTTTTATTCATATATTTAATTTATTTTATTTTATTTTAGTATGTATGAGATCATTCATCACTATTACCTATTACCCACAACTGTGTGGCAGATTGTAATATCTATCAATAAATAAAAAGTATTATTAAAATACAATACAATCTAAAAGATGGAAAAAAGGAGACAATAATAAAATCAAGAACAAAGGAAGATAATGAACAAGATAGGGAACGTACCTTACGGAGTAGAAGTCAGTGCAGGTGTAATAATAATTATTATATAACGCTTATATTATATAATTTACACACAGTTATACCTCTATTTATTTTTTATATTGTATTTGTCTTTTCTTCATCATATTATATTTAATATAATATGATGATGAAATTAATATTTATTTAACTTTATTAACTTTGTGTATTCTATTTGTGTATATTTATAATTTTTTTTTTAATTTCTTCCCTCCTATTATGTATATTATCAATCTTCCGTGACCTTATAAATAATAAACATCAATGTATAATAGTTTTATTTAATTATGCTAGAAATAAGCAAGTTTAGTCAGACAAATGCTGTTGAAATTGTTCCAAATTGTTATTCCTAGGGGAACAAGTGTCCCAAAATAAAGATCAAATTTTCATTTTATTTCAAACGATCAATATAATAGCCCATCTTTTGATCTTTGCCTGGACTGACATTCCGACTGATCTCAGTAAAGAAAGCTTTAAAATGTTTATCTGTTCAGTCCACAGGCTTGAGGTTTTAGTTTTTTAGGGGGGTGGGGATGAAGATGGGGGACCTTTTAATTATGTGAATGTAACATGGAGCTATCTATTGACACAAGAAACAATCAGTATCAACGCCACCTAGAAACAAAAGGGCCAACCTGAGCTAATTGTAGGGCTGATCACGTACTGTTTGGACCTGAAGACATTGCAGGCACCTCTAGTCTGTTTTCACTCAGTTACAAGGCACCACACATCACACCCACCCCTTATGGGGTTCCCAACAAGTAAGAAGCATTTATCTCATCTTTCACTTTTTTTAAGTTTCTAATCCTGACTCAAATCTATTTTTCTAACTGGTGCCACCGTTGTAGGTTCTAAAGTATATTACTGTCACAAAAACACACTTTCAGAAAAGCAAAAAAATCACTAAAAATATGGATTATAAAATTTTGCTATTTTGTAGTCTTGTCATTTTAGTAAAACCTTTTTTTTTTAATATATATTTATAGCTATTTACAACTGTACATTATAATACATTAGTAAATCTGATCTAAGTTAAATTGGAGTGTTACAGGCGTGTAAAGAAACTACCCATTGGTAGCACTCTATGTCATTTTACACTAGCTGGTCTCGTGGCCATATTCTTTTCAGGCGCCTCGGAGGATTGTCAGGAATGGATGAGGATGCAAGGTTAGAAACTAGAGGGTTTGAGTGGTTAGGGAGTTTATAATGGAAGGAGTGATATCTGATTCGGGCTAGATCGGTTACATACGGAACATTAAGGTCTTTACGAAGGATTTTGGATTGTAAGGATTGTATACGAGAGAAATTCGAAGGTGTAGATCAGTCTTTTGTTATGAATTGGAAGTTTATACCGTTTGTCTAGTAAGTCCCGTAGTAGTCGAAATCGACGTTCAGTTTCCTGTCTTGTGTGAGGATTCCAGGTTAATCGTTTGTCCAAATGTAGTCCAAGGTAGTGGATCTGTTCGACAGGGGTAAGAGTAACATCATTAAATGAAACTGTAGGGCAGTCAGTAGGTTTATGACGAAGGGTAAAGGTGATTTGATGGGATTTGTTGGAATTTATCTTAATCCTCCAATTACGACACCATTCTTCAAGGCCTGTGATATTTGATTAGAGAGATTGGGATACAATTAACGGTTTATTATTAACTGCGAGTACACCTGTGTCATCGGCATACATCATGGACACTGCGTCATCATGTGGTGAGGATAGTGTTAGGATTGGGTGGAATATCAGCTGTATACACGGTGTAGAGGATGGGACCAAGGATACTACCTTGAGGAAAGTAAAATCTTAGACTACTAAATCTAGCTAATACAAATTCTTGAATCCGGAAATTTATCTGAATCCAGTAAGAAGTGGAGAAAAAATCCACTCATATTGGCGCCTTTACACTACTCCTTTGAGCTACAAATCAGCTTTCCTAGGAATCGTCTATTATCTAACTATAAATTTATAAACCCATTCTAGCTGCCAATATGATATTATTAATTACCTTAATAAAAAATATTCAGTTAAATTAATTTGCATTCTTCAAATTAAATATTAAATTCCGTTATAGAGAGACGCTAGACAGAAGAGACGATCCTCCATAATTATTATTTTTATTAAAAATTTATCTTTCAAGAATACCCGAAACGCCTTAGGCTTATAAAAAGAAAAAACATTTAATCATCGAAGATTAAAAATTCGAGTTATTTCTCAATTCCATTTTTAGTTTTAATACGTGCTGTCTGGCGAAAAAAGAAATTAAAAATCTAATATATACAGAACATCTTTTTTTTTTCTTCGAATTTTCTTTTGTCAAGTTATTCGCTGAAGAAATTATTCTCCTCCGAAGTTGAAGAGAAAACCAAATTTAGGCAAGGAGATGGAATATCTGAGGAAGATGATCTTTCGATAATAAGTGAGGGAATTTCTATTCAATTTATTAACTGGAGGCTCCCCATCCAAATGAACAACTTCTTCGATCGATTGTGATTTAATCGATTGTGATTCCAGCGGCTTTTATTATTTGTGAGTTTAAGTAATTAATAATTTTTATTTAGAACGCGTAACACGAGATGGACTTAAAGTGTATTTTTTTATAATAACAGTATGAGAGCAACTCTAATGCAAGCAATAATATTTAATGTGCCTAATAAAGGCAAATATAAGAGAGGTTCCACTAAGGAATTCCTTATTTCCAATCCAAATCAACTGGATCAACCTTAAGATAATCCTAAGGCCTACGTTTCGGTCTACATCTTGAACATTAACCAGTCGGTTCAGGGCTAATATTTACTAAAACGAAAAAAAATTATTTATTATTGTTTTCACTATTAACCGTGTGACTAAGGACAACGAATTTGTCTATTTGTTTATTTTAAACGAATGAAATCCTTAATGCTTCTTAATTTTTTTTTAATTTAATCTTTATGATGACAAATTCTATATCTCCAAAACCAGTGCTTTTACAAATTACTGCATCAAAATTAGTCGGAATTTTATCAATCTTAACATGCAATGTTGTATTTACTTTTTTCACAATCGCTGTATGAATTGGGAAAAACCAACTATTTGTAACATTTTTCTGTATTTACCTTAATTATTCGATTTATTAAATATTTTATTGATTACTTAAAATTTAATATATCTACATAATGGTAAGGCTAACTCCGACTTCGAATCCGACTATGGGAGATAATTATTTACTATGTTACAGTAGCCGTGAGTCAATCCTGTGGGTTCAAGAGCCTTTTGGTGTCCACCTAGCCTCATAAATTGGGGAATATCTGTCGGTCGAACGTAATTATTACCAAATCACCTCCTTGCACCCGTCAACTCTAATTTTCCTCTCTTGTTTTCCCCCATTTTGACTATCTCTGCCTGGTATATTGTGGACTCCCGGGTAATCTCGAATCTAAACTTAAACGTATTATGAATTGCGCAGTACGATTAATTTTCGAGATCAGCAGAGATAGGCACATAACCTATTTCCTAGCTTCCTTTCTATTCCAAGTAATTAGTACTCAATACTCCTCCTAAATCCTATAAAACCTGCAATTCAAATTCTCTGTCCAATCCCGTTTATCTGACATCTACCTCCACCTCGCCGAACTGCTGCGTTTGATAAATCGTTTTTTACTAGAGCTGCATATCTCTGGAACTTCATTCCCTCTAACACACGTCATGTACCAACCCTTCCCTTGTTTAAATCCATTATATTTAACTACTTATTAACTTATTTAGTCAGTTAGTTTTTAATTAATCTATTTTTTCTTCTCTGTATATAAGTAATAATTAAGTATGGCCACACTGTTTTATGGTCCATGAATGTTATTATAAAATTAAAATTACCTTTGTAGTAGTTCTAAAGGGATCTAGTTCCAGAATAATAAACTATTTTTCATTTCTTTTCATTGCACAACCGTTTGTCTAGTAACAATATTTCTTTGCTAAGAACTGAACCCCGATCCCTTATCAGTATAATTAATTACAACACTCCATAGTTATTATTGTATAATCTCTTTTACAGATCTTTCCATTTATTTATAATTATTAGTTAAAAAGTATCCTATTTTTATTATTATTCTTTGTTCGGTACTGTACATTTTAATTTGTGTATAAAACATTAAATCATGAAGGTATTATAATCTATAATGGATTATATAAGTTGGAGAAAATTTAATGTTTTCTCATTTTTTTTAGTTTATTTCTGATATTCCCTGGGTTGATTGACATACATTTGTTTGTAGTTGGGGGATATTATCAGAACTAACAGTAACTAGTTGTCATTGCTGGTATGACTGATGTGAACTGTAAAGGGATTTGGAATAAATTGTTCATGGTGACAAAGAAAAGAAAACCTTTCTTCTTGATTAACTTTTTTTTTAAATAATCAATTTATTGTTATTTACAACTGTATACACATATATACAACAAGTAAATTTGCTGTAGGTGACATAGTGACATGATACAAACATGTGGAGAATCTACCCACTGATAGAACTCCAATAGCATTACTAGAGAGAAGATCTCGAGGCCATCTTATTTTCAGACGCCTAGGAGGATTATTAGGTAATGAAGGAGAAGCCAGGTTAGAAACAAGTGGATTTGGGTGGTTGAGAAGTTTATTATGGAAGGAACGGTATCTGGTTCTTGCCAAATCGGCAACATATGAAACATTGAGGTCCTGATGGATTTCTTGATTTGTGACAAAGTAAGGAGCATTAAGGATTTTGGACTGTAAGGATTGGATTCTGGAGGAATCAAACCATCAAATTTAGTGGAGCCCCTAAGCTCAACTCCGTATGTCCAGATAGGCCTTATAATAGTCATGTAGATCAGTCTTTTGTAATGGATTGGCAATTTAGACCGTTTGTCTAGTAAATGTTGCAATAGTCGGAATCTACGAGCAGTTTCTTGTCTTTTTAGTCTTGTATGAGGATTCCATGTCAGTCGTTTGTCGAGATGTAGTCCTAAGTAACGGATCTGTTCGACAGGAATAAGTGGGGTATTATTAAAGGATACTGTAGGGTAAGAGGTTATGGGTTTTGCGTCGAAGGGTACATGTGATTTGGCGGGATTTATTAAAATTTATTTTAATCCTCGAGTTTTGGCACCATTCTTCAAGGGTGGTGATGTGGGAATGGAGGGTTTGGGATACAATGTAAGGATCATTATTCACTGACAATAGACATGTGTCATCGGCATACGTAGTGAGGATTGTGTTAGGATGGGTTGGGATGTCAGCTGTGAAAAGTCTTGATTAACTAATACAAAAAACTGATCATATGGGGCTTACAACTGAAGAGAGGTACAATCTGGATTACTATTGTAAATGATTGAATGAAGGTAATACATATAATGGCGCAATTTTACTAGATTGGTGATATACGCAGATGATTGATTGGTGATATTCAAGCTTCCTTATCTTCTCTTTCTTTCATCTTGGCCTCTCCCCCTTCGCCTGGTTGGGGTGTAGAATTAGTCACTCATAGTAATTTATTAAACAAAAGCTAAGAGAATGCTGCTATGAGCTCAGAATCTTGTTCACACACTTGAGTACAGCACCCCTACTAGTTCATTGAATTGCCAATAGATGGCAGGTGCCTTATGTCCTCTTCAAGTAATTAATTACAGAGGACAATTTTGAGTGATCTTAGTAATTTAGATATTCCCCGCAGTAACAGGGATATTACCCAAAATAACTGTTATTAATGGTATTCCTGGTTTTAATAAATAAACTGTATTTGATGAGTTTTAAAATAAATGAAGAATGGTGATATATGGATATAAGCCTCTATTCTTGAATGAATAACAATACACATGCTTATATGGAGGTTTGTCAAAAAGGTTCTACAATGTGGTTTAATATTTAATTTTAATTGTGGATTATAATGGGGTTACACAAAATAATAAATGGTGTTATATATAATAATAGATGCTGTAGTTTACTTGTGTTGAAGATGTTGTAGGTTACACGGTGAGCTATTGAAATTTTGAAAATGCATATTCTTAATTTATAATCTTAACACTTTCTTGAGACTGGTAAATTTTTTAAAAATAAATAATTTAATTTCTATCTATTTTAGTCTCAAAACCTTTTATTTTTCTTAAGTCCGACGTTTCGGCCAATCTGGCCACCCTCAGGGACAATCTTAATACAATTTTGGAATTATATAATTTAAAAACTCTAACTCCATGCAGGCTATTCTGTCCAGGTCAAAACAACAATTTATAATTATTCAATATTCACTTAAAACCAAAATCATTTATCACAGTCACTATTCCTTAAAAGCTTTATCACTTAAAGTTAAAGTAAGACTTATAAGAAAAATAAAAAGTTTTGAGACTAAAATGGATATAAATTAAATTATTTATTTTAAAGTGCATATGCTTGTTATTTTCTTGTGTTATCTTCCCTCTTTCATCCTGCCACCGTCCTTTTGCCTGAGAGGGGTGTAGTTTATTCACTCATCGTGATTTGTTGATCTCAGTCAAAAAGATACGGCTCTTTAGATGCTGTTTAATCTTCCATTGTAGAGACCAAGATGGCTACCCAAGCCTAATACTTCTTATATCTAACACTAGATGGCATCGTGAATTTGTGAGGGGGGCACCTTCCTCAAACAAAAATCCTTTTTTTTTCAATTATTAATTTAATGTAATTTACAACTGTACAAATAATACAATAGGTAAATATGTAGTATGTTTCATATACACTTGAAAATCTTGGGAAGGAACCACCCATTGGTGGTACTTCAAACATTAATTTAAATTAGAAGGTCCCGTGGCCATCTTCTTTTCAGACGCCTCGAAGGATTATCAGGGATTGTTAAGGATGAAAGATTAAGAATTAATGGGTTAGGATGGCTTAGGAGTTTGGAATAAAAAGACGCATATCTGTTTTGTGTCAAATCTGCAACGAATGAACGAATGGGATGTTAAGGTCTTTATGAATGAGTTTATTTGTGACGTAATAAGGAGCATCAAGGATTTTACGTAGGATTTTGGATTGTAACGATTGGATGCGGCAAGAATTTGATGGTTTGGTGGAGCCCCAGAGCTCAATTCCATATGTCCAAATTGGTCTGATTATTGTAGTGTATACTAATATTTTGTAGTGAATGAGAAGTTTAGAGCGTTTGTCAAGTAAGTGTTGTAGCAATCGGAATCTACGACCAGTTTCTTGTCGTTTCAGTCTTTTGTGTGGATTCCAAGCAAGTCTCTTGTCAAGATGGAGTCCTAAGTATCGAATCTGTTCAACAGGTGTTCAAGTCTCTTAATATTTTATTTTAAAGTTAATTTTGTTTTATCTGAATATTGATTTACTAACATCAATTGGACCACATCAAACCTTTCCAATGGCAGGGAGGAGGTAGCTATAGCCAGATTGAGAATACGTCATAGGAATTTAACTCATGCATACCTGATCAATAAGCAACCACCGCCAAAATGTCAATACTGGAAGAGTGTACTTAAAGTCAGTCACATATTTGAGGAATGTCATTTCTATTACATGAGCCTACGTAGATTGGGAGTGGGACCGAGTGTTTCAGATGCCCTGAATGATGACCAAAAAAACATAGAAATGGTTTTAATTTTCTTAAAAAGGAATATTCTTTTGAATAAGATCTAAACCAAAAAAGATATCATATGTATTAAAAAAATCTAAAATAATTAATTATTCAAACTTATTTAGCAATTAAAGAATTTCAAATCTTGAAATAGAATTATAAAGTGAGAAACGTGGGCGTTGATGGTCTTAGGGTTTTACGGCCAAAAGCCCCCACAACTAAAATCAATCAGTGTTAACTCCATGGATACGTCGTATTAAAGGCCCCCTACTATTGGAAATAAAATTACTACCTATTTATTACTGAGGAAGTTGCCCACGAAGTAGAAATAAGTAAAATCTACTTGGTAAATAAGTTGATGGTTCTAGGCTGAGTTTTGAGGCCCGATGTAGGCACTAAAGCTCCCAGCTTAAATCTTCACCGTGGTTTTCTTTAGATAAGGAAAAATGCCAGACTTCTTCTAGAGCGCTATATAACAGGCCTACAGTACCTGAGTAAGTAGAATATAGCATTTTCGATTCAATTTAGTTAAAACCATTCCTACTTTTCCCGCTTAGTGGAAACTCTGGTCTTTCAGAGAGTAAACTCTGAATGTTTCATGTTTTGTAAAGGGATTTATTCCAAAGGATTTTCCTGGATTCTCCGAACAGAGTTCACCACTTCCTACACGTCTTTACTTCGTAAACTAAGTAATTCATCCCTTTCATCTATTTTTTTTATTTTTTTTTTATTTTAACCCAATAACTAATAACATTGGTTTACAATCAATTTTAATTAAATTATTCTGTCTATTTGTTTGTTGGTGTGCTGAAACCTAAAATAAATTCTTATTTTTGTGTACAAATTCATAATTCGTAGTAAAAAAAAAATCAATAAAATTGTTCATAATACCCAGAGAACTCAGCCGAGCAACCTACCTTGTTTTTATCCCTGCCTTGTAGATCCAAGATTCAGGGGGAAAAAATAAGTTATTTCACCCCAATTTTTTATAACTTTAATGAAAACTATATTTAGTTATTAATTAAAATTGATGACTCAGAAAAGGACATGACAGGAGGGGCACACATCCACATCCAAATGACACACATCCACCTCATAACAGGAGAGGCCCCTCCAAAATGTTCGAAATGTCATAGTAATCTGACCGTTAAATACATTTTTGAAGAATGTAATCACTACAAATTAACTCTGGAGCATTTAGGGATACAATACAAACAAATTCATTCATAAGACTAACTTAATAATCAGCTTTTAATTATTATAATTATCTACTTATCTTGCCTTATTTTTGAAATTAGAATAGCCACTTACTTATCCGCATTTCATCACCCTTTCAAATCTGTCCCACTGGTGATATGAGATGGTGATGATATGATGATGTGAGATCCGCACATCATACGAAAGATATGACTTTGTGGAACAACTAGGCCTTACCAAAACCAACAGCCAATGAGCGTTGATGACCAGGCTGTTAAACGCCCTTTCAAAACAAACAAACAAACATCAAAGTCGATGACTGCTTACAATAGTTTGAGAAAACAAAAAATTAGTTAGCTGTCTTTAAAATTACCAACAACACAAAAAACGTAATTCATCATTTAAAGTAAATTTGCTAATTTATGATCCCTAATATTGCTATTTACGTTCAATACTTCTTAAATCATAGTTTTTCTATTTGTTTTCCAAATAATAAAAAGTAATACAAAATATAACGAAAAATGTTTCTCGTCGTTCGGAATGGAATGGAAAATTATATCTCAGGAACTATTAACTTTATAAATACCTAATAGTGCCTAAACTAAAGCAGAATTTGAAGGCTAGTTTAATTTACCGTAGAGCAGTTGATGATGTTCAGATTTTTCGTCAAAATTAATTAAAAAAATTATTATTATATAATAAATAATTATTTCAAGAACAAATTTCTGCTCTACAGTACCAAGCTTCCAAACTAGTATTGCAAATATCCTTTACAAAAACACAATTCATGACGAACATATCTGATGCACCACAGTGCCTTAAGATAAATAACGACACAGTATTGAAAACTGATTGCTTTAAATATCTCGGAGAATTGTTATCCAACAAAAACCAAAGAATGCTACTCCAAAAGACAATAGAGTACGAAAAATGGAAGGATTGTATTACATTACAAAAAATTTACAACAAAAAATCTATATCCTAAAACACGAAATTGAGACATTTTCAGACAGTAGTTAGACCCAAAAAATACTCTATCCATCGAAAACACACTAAAAATAATTGGGGATCTGGAAAAATTGGAAAGAATCTAAAGGAGAATTCTGAGGAAAATTTTGGGGCCTAAAACCAACAATTATTTTGATATATAAGAAGATGGTTGCGGTCAAAAGTGAAACAAAAATAGTTTACAACTATTTATTTTCCGACGTTTAGCCCCACTTTGTAGGGCTTCATCAGGGCTAAAAAGATACAAAATGATACAATGATAAGATACAATGATAGGAATAAAAATACAAAGATAAGATACAATGAAAAGAATAAAAAACAAGTAACAAATGCAAGAGTAAAAGTTTCATATAAAAATACGTAAAATATAAAGCTAAAAAAATAAAACAATTATTTTGATTTTAAAATGAGAAACACGACCCAACTAATGCATCACAAACACTACAGGCACACATAACATCTATTGAAGAATGGTGTAAAAACTGGAGAATCAAAATAAATCCTGACAAATCCCATCAGATCACAGTCGTAAACTCTCCGTCGTAAACCTAAACCCTCCTGTCCTACAGTATCCTTTCTAGATACTCCACTAACGCCGGTTGAACAGATTCGATACTTAGGACTCCATCTTGACAAAAGACTTAATTGGAATCCACATCCCATTCGTTGCATATTTGACCCAAAACAGATATGCGTCTTTTCATTCCAAACTCCTTAACCATCCTAACCCATTAATTCTTAATCTTTCATCCTTAACAATCCCTGATTATCCTCCGAGGGGTCTGAAAAGAAGATGGCCACGGGACCTTCTAATTTAAATTAATGTTTGAAGTACCACCAATGGGTGGTTCCTTCCCAATTTTCAAGTGTATATGAAACATAGTACAATTTACCTATTGTATTATTTTGTACAGTTGTAAATTACATTAAATAAATAATTAAAAAAAAAAATGAAGAACTATATTTAAAAAATTATCCCTGTCCAACAAATCTGCTCCCTTGGACTACATCTGGACAAGCGATCAACCTGGAATCCTCACACAAGACTGAAAAGACAGTAAACTGCTCGTCGATTCCGACTATTACAGCTCTTACTAGACATAAAAATTCCAAAACTTAAAAAAAAAACCAAAACAATGATTTTAACTAGTTAATAATTTAAAATAACAATATATTAATTATTATTTTAAAAAACAAAGCAATGGTAACAAAATTTCGTATGGCAATAATTCCTAAAATATCAACCAATTGAGCTCTTTCTAGTGTAGCCCATCGTACATAGTTACCAAGAGCCTTTTAATAAGTGAATAATTGTTCTGGAGAGTAGGCCTGCTACCCAAAATATTTTATTCTGATTTCATAATACTTGGGACAGGTTGGAATGGTATCTTCCTTTTCTTCGGAATAACAGGAGGTTATCAATATGTATCCACGGTTTCACACTTAAATTGAGTAACCCCGCTCTACACTGGACCGTATCGATACCTAATATTATCATTTAAATATGTGGTTTCTGTTTCAACCACACATAAACCTACATACAAAGAAAAGCTAGACCGGAGACACATTTTTCACGATTACTTTGTTTTTAAGATTCCTGTAAGATTTGGGTATTCCCCTGAGTATAAATTGGGGTATATTACCCAAATTAATTTTATAGCCTCGTATAGCTGGTTTGAATGAAGAAGTGGACTGTATAAGAAATAAATTATAATTATGATGAACAAAATTTAATGGAACTATCCTTAGATAATTAATGACAGTTGATTGTGTTTTGCCAAAGGTGATTACAATTTGTATTAGTTTTGTTAGGTAAATTAATTTGATTGTTGAATACATATATTAGGTTGCAAATACTTGTTGGTCGATTTGGATTTGGTTTCATGAAGACTTATTATTCTGTTGTGTTCAGTTCTCTCCCCCTTCCTCTCCGCACGCAATGGGTGAGCAGCTTCCTGAAGGTTTTCTACTCCATTGGTACAATTATAAATAATTTAGGAAGGTGATGAAATCACTTCTAGAAGGGCAATGGCGTCTGGGCAGTTGTTACTTCAACCCTCCGAAAGAGAGCAGCACCATAATCCTGATCTAAGATCCTCAGCAATATAGGAGGCATAGTCTTGCAATAAACCCATTTATCTTTGGGTTCCCTAGGTGCTCTCAAGTCTCCCGCTGGTATTCCGAGTTGAAGTGGCTCTATCCAACCTCCCGAAGGCAATATCTCCTTGGTGTTTTTCTATTCCAAGTTCTTAACATCAAAAAACCTACCTATATCCTAGATTCCCGCACTCTTCGTTCATCCATCCACTCCTTAAACACCAGATCCTATCCGAATGATTTATATATGCCCTCCTATAGAACCTCCTTCTTTAGCAAATCCTTCGTCATACGTGCAACCTCCCTCTGGAATTCTCTTCCCATCTCCATTCGCCAGTCCTCATCCATTCTCTCCATTAAACAACACCTATTCCTTCATTTATTGAATAACCTCCACATCTTTGTAATCAAATAAATAGGCAGGTATTGATTAACATTATAAACAGTAGTAAAGCCAATATACCAATGTAATTTCATTCTACTATCTGAAAATTTGTAAATGCTTGCCAGATAAAAATCTCATTATATGAACCATGTAATTATTCTTAGGGGACATATGTCCCAGAATAAAGTTATTTTTTCATTTCATTTCATTTCACCATCGCCAGTAGCATTTCAACACCACTGCATTAAATTCGTTCAGAGGGGGGGGGTTCCCTGAACAATTCCTTTACGCTATGTCTGACTGCTATAAATCTTCCGAATACATCAGCAACATTTGAAACATCGAGATTAACTCCATAACATTCCTCTAATTCCTGCCACTTCCTTTCGCTAGGATATGAGGTAAGCGGAAACCCGGCATCTCCAGAACTTTAAAGATATAGTTGAAATGTGTTTGGAATGGATACATCAAGGTGATACTGCTATGTATTGACCTTTTGACAATCCTGGGTATTATTAAGGTGTTTCGTCATCTGCCCCTATACCTGGTCAGGGTATCCTTCTGCGAAGCTTTTAGCGTCCCCGGAAATGAAAACATCTTTATTAAGTTTGTCATATTACCAGAGGCCCCTGAGAAAATTAGATTGGCTAACCTTTAAGTGTTCTAACAAAAATGACAGGTTTGACGAGGGACCAGAATCAAATTAACCAGGTGCAGGCCCTTCCTGGACATGTCAAACTTTTTTTACACATTCTCGGCCCAGAGGAGGGGGACGCCCAATCAGAGAGGAGATTTAAAAATAAGATAACGCCCCAAAAGGGAAGTGGAAGAAAAATACAGAGAAAATTGAGAAGAGAGACGGACACACTCAACAGGAAGGCTTAGACGGGGGAGGACCACAGTCAGGAGGCAGACTTAGAGGATGCACTTCGACCAGACGAAGTCGTGAGAAGGGCCACGAGATCTGGACATCCCTTATGAAACAGAAGACACCTACGGCACTACATCCCACGGCATCAGCAGCTATAAGTATAAATTAACTAATAAGTAATCATGTAATAATCTTTTTGAATCATTGTAATCATAATAACAAATTGTAAATAAATAGTTAATCTCTTTATCTAGTTTATATACTATTATATAACTAATTAATACTCTTTATTATCCTATATAATTAATGGTAACAACATTTTATAAATATAAAGGTATTTAATTGGTAAACTGGTAAACACAAAAACAGCCTTTGGAAAGGAATCCAATTATAATAATAGTTTTTTTAGGACTCAATTCATAGTCAATTAATTAACTTATTTTTGGATAATTGCCTTCAGCGTTTTTCCTGGCATCCGATATATAATCTGCCACTAGTACATAGCAATACTTGTCTCCCGAGATAAGATATAACAGGGGTATATATGGGAAGAAGGAATAAACCAATGCCACCCACACAGGGAATAAAACCTTACACGCCCATCTTCATTGCTCCAATGTCATAACCTGAATTATATTGACCATGGGCAGTTTCCTCAATTCGACGTTGTGTAGCCTTCAATTCATCCTTTAAGTAAAACAACTTAAAATTATCGTTTCAAACTCTATAAATTAAGTCTAAGATTCATTAATTTGAAACAGCTTTCATTAAAGTAATCGAGAAATGGGGTGATGTAGCTCCTTTTCTTCTTCCCTTGGGATCATGGACGACCTGGTGAACTTATCGGTTATTCCATTTATTATCCTCACACATAGTTAGGTTTCCTTTACAACAAAATGCTCTACCCCCATGACCTCAGCCCGTAGATAAACACCTCGGACAGACGAAGACGAAGAGACCAGCCTCCTGCAGGAGATAGCCAGGAAGGAAACCGATTTATTACAGACCAGAAGATAAGAGAGACCGTAAGTATATTAGGCTGGGGCAGAGTCCCGCTGGCTCTTGCGGTCATCTATCAACGTCCCTCCGGCTAATTCCACCTCCTTTTGTCGAGGTTTTGGTCGAGGGAGAATTGTTCACCTTCCGAGAGAACATCTAGGTATGAAGAAACCATTTCATCGAACAGACAACAGACTAATAATTATAATATTCAGAGAAAATCGATGGTCCGTGTGCGATCAAAGAAAAAAACACAAACAATAATAAATGTAATTAATCTTATGAAGCCATTCTACGCACTACGTTGAAACATTGGCTCAAATTAAATAGTTTTATGTCTATTTGAGTTGTTTTTTTGTTTTTTTACCATCTTCCTTTTATAATATTTGTTTTGCCTTAATAATGTGAGGCAAGTGGTAGATTGATGGAAAGGAATTTATTTCGGCGGGTAGGGGCTCAAAAGGAAACTTTGCTAACCGTGAATAGTGCTGAAAATAAAATACATGAACTGCCGAATTTTGTTATCACTATATTTTAAGTAATTGAACATAATAAACTGTTAAAAAAAATATATACAAATATATAAACTAGAAAAATAAATAAAAAGAAAGAAAACTCAACTTAAAACTATAAAAAAATTATATTGAACAAAAGAGGAAATAAAAGTATTATATCACCGGATGGGGGGTCCCGTTTGTGGTTGTTTTCCTGAGCGGAAGTTCTCGTGGAAGTAGATCAACAAAATAATTATAGCAAGTACGATTGCGTAGTGAGGAGACAATGGAGACGATATTTGCGCACACTGAGGCGTTTAGAAGTCATCTATCCGTTTGCAGTATAAAAAACAAAAGAGAGCGGATTTGTTTTGTTTTTATATCATCGGTCATATAATCAATTACCGATCATATGTTGGCCGCAACAAAATCATTTATTATGAGTTGGTTCCATATGGCCAAACACTTAATTCGGATCTTTATTGTCAACAACAGGATCGCTTGAAGGTAGTGATTGACCAGAATTGGCCAACAGAAGAGATGTCGTATTCCATCAAGACGACGCAAGGCCACACACAAAAATCAGTGAAGTCTAAAATGACTTTATTCCAATATATTTACAAGAACAACATGTTACTGTTACTCAGTCTCTATCTTCTAACTTATATCTTACTTAGCTATCTAGTCTAGAAAATATATATAAACACTTGGGAAGAGGGGGTAGAAAAAAATAGTGAAATAGAAGAAGGGGTTTTGACCAATCGGATAATTTTAGGAGACTAGGTGGGGGAGGTAGAGAGCCTATGAGATTTAAAAGTAAAGTATCTGGAAGGGGGAAAAGGCGTGGCGAGAAGTTGGGAGGTCTGATTTCTAAGAAAGGGACCATGACCTAAGACTTTTGTGCACTGACTTACATATGTTAACCATAAAATAGTTTGACTGATGCAAGTCCATTGTTAGATGACAGCATGTACCTGCTTAAGTACCAGGCCAAGGATACTTGAAAGGGTTGTTAGAATGGTCTCAAGGGCCTTTTGGAAACGTAGTTGTTTTTATTGAGTTTCTTTTTGTTAGGAAATGTGAACACATGGAACCATATGTCTAAAGTGACTGAACCTACAGTTGGGCAAGGGGCAATTGTTTAAATTTATAATATTGGTTCCTTAACTCGCAAGGCCACACACATCTATAGTCACCAGAAACAACGGGAGCTTGGTTGTGAAGTTTCAATACATCAAAGCCGGACCTGGCACCAAGCGATTATAATATTTTTTTGTATTCCAAAACTTTCTTAGTGATAAGAAATTGGCATCAAGAGAAGATTATGAAAATCATTTACGAGAGTTTTTTGGCAATAGGGTCGAAGACTCTTATGAGAGAGGCATTATGAAGCTAACTTTAAAATGGGCAAAAATTATAGAACAAAACGGTGCATATTTGACCCAAATCGGACAATCCAAAAAATGTTGGATAAAGTCATGAATTTCACGTAAAGATAATGGATTTATTTTTAGTCATAGTCAATGAAGAACATAAATAAGTAAAAACAAATTTATTATTAGCCTGATGAAGGTTTATAATTCTGTCCGAAACGTTGGCCAACACCGGCCGGACCCCCAACCATCTTCTCCACATTCAGATTTGATTGTTCAATTTCCTATTTCTCTGTTAACACTTAACATTTTATGATTTTATCTGTCAAGAAACGTAAAATATCACTAAAATTATTTTTTTATTTTTTGGCCAAGACTTCCATCGGAGTCCTATACTGCCTAACCATGGCATGGGGGTCAAAGTTCTTCATTTTGTGGGACCGCCACTCAATGAAAAAAGTCAGCGTCCCAGGCCGGATTCGAACCGGCACTGCCAATAGACATCAAATTGGTAAGACTGTGTCTTAACCACTTAGCTATGGGTGGCCCTCACTAAAATTATGTAATATTTCATAACAATGATTAATTTATTAATCATTGACGATACATTTTATTCTTAAACATACACACTACAAAGTTATTACAAATATACAACATAGTGTATATATTGAACAAGGTTATTAATTTATTCATGTTATGTTAGTTATTTAATCATGTCCATAATAATAACTTTTTTAAAGGAATTGTTGTTTACATCTGTAGTGGAAGAGAGTTTATTTCTTGAATATAATATAGTCAAATCCTTGGGGAGAAGAAAGTAGC
Source organism: Halyomorpha halys (assembly GCF_000696795.3). Classification (NCBI taxonomy): domain Eukaryota; kingdom Metazoa; phylum Arthropoda; class Insecta; order Hemiptera; family Pentatomidae; genus Halyomorpha; species Halyomorpha halys. Next base: position 41,910 of record NW_027106787.1, read on the forward strand.
ATTTAATATTTCACAAGTCTGTTCCAGTGTCTCTTGTCATTTCTCACCCTCCTTAAATTAGCTCTGAGGTCTCAGGTGTTCTCGGCGAACCTCCAGCAAATCTAAATTATATTTTATGTATTTACTTTTTGTTTTTGATTAAAAATATGATTCCTTATCTTCAAATGATGGAGTATATTTATATACCAACTTTAGATATTTAATTTAATAGATATAATTCTTCAACATTGTTAATTTTTTTATTTATTTATTCATTCATAAAAATAAATCCAATATTGTCCGACCGAACATCTATCGGTCAGTGCCAAAATAATACATTTTATTATTAGTGTAATGTGGGGCTGCTACGATTTATAAGCTCCAACAGTACAATATGATTTAATCTCTAGCGATAAAACTAATAATTTAATTTGAACAAAATACAACTAAATACAAAACGCTAAAATGAAAATAAAGTTGTTTTTTTTTAATAATTTATTTATTGATATTTACAACTGTATACATATATACACATCAAGTAAATTTGCTGTAAGTGATATTATGACATGATAAAATCATCTGGAGAATCTACCCATTGATAGAACTCCAAAAACATTTCTAAAGAAGAAGATCTTGAGGCCATTTTCTTCTCAGACGTCTAGGAGGATTATTAGGTAGTGAAAGAGAAGCCAGGTTAAAAACGAGTTGGTTTGGGTGGTTGGGAAATTTATTATGGAAGGATTGGTATCTGGTTCTGGCCAAATCGGCAACATAGGAGACATTGAGGTCCTGATGGATGATTTTATTTGTGACAAAGTAAGGAGCATTAAGGATTTTGGACTGTAAGGATTGGATTCGAGAGGAATTAGATGGTTTAGTGGAGCCCCATAGCTCAACTCCGTATGTCCAGATAGGCCTTATAATAGTCATGTAGATCAGTCTTTTGTAATGGATTGGCAATTTAGACCGTTTGTCTAGTAAATATTGCAATAGTCGGAATCTACGAGCAGTTTCTTGCCTTTTTAGTCTTGTATGAGGATTCCATGTCAGTCGTTTGTCGTGATGTAGTCCTAAGTAACGGATCTGTTCGACAGGAATAAGTGGGGTATTATTAAAGGATACTGTAGGGTAAGAGGTCATGGGTTTACGTCGAAGGGTAAATGTGATTTGATGGGATTTATTAGAATTTATTTTAATCCTCCAGTTTTGACACCATTCTTCAAGGGTGGTGATGTGGGATTGGAGGGTTTGGGATACAATGTATTTTAATTGTTTTGTTTAATTTTTTTAAGGTCTTTTATTTTACTAATTTTTTATAGTTTATTTTAGTTAAGTTTTCAAATGTTTAGATTAACCAAAAAAATGTTTATATCCGAACTAGCGAGTTTTTTTATTCTTTTAAAGCTTTCAAACAAAAATACATAGTCAATTTGAGGTGGCTTTAACATTACTTTATATACATTTGCTTTCAAATATTATGTCTTTGTTAACCACCAATTCTCCCCACTCCTCTACCCTATTTGTCTTCCTATCTATCTATTTTGTTCATTATTTTTCTTGAACTTTATTTTATTCTTATATTCCTTATTATCCGTCTTTTAGTGTGTACTATATTAATATATTTCTTCTTTATTTACTTTAATAGATGTTATTAATTCCGTTTTCATTAACTGACTAATTCTGATTTATTTATACTTTTCGTTGCACATCTTATATACATTTTATATAAACTTTCAGATATCGTAAATCATTTTCATTCATACTTCAGTTTACTTTTATTTCATGTTATCTATTCTATTTCTTTATTAGCCCTGATGATGCCCTGCAAAGTGGGTTGAAACGTTAGTTCACATTTAATTGTTTAATTACTATTTGAAGTTTTTTTTTTTTTTCCTATCTTCCTTTTATATCAACGATCTTTTAAAATTTAGAAACTCTTTCAAAAACAGCGACTAGAACAGTGAGAATACTCTTCTACTAGAATTACAAAGCTCTTCATACAATCTCACTTTACCTCTGCTTGCAAACGCATTTGCTTAGAACCCTCTTAGCAAAGCTCATAAAGCCCTTAAAATTAATGTTGACTAAGTAATCCCATCTTTTATCCCTAAAGTGCCAAGAGCTTTCATCAGAATCTCCCTTGCTAAGCAAACCGTACCAAGCCAACGATAGCATCTTCTAAAACTATAAAGGGGCCAGATATTCTTATTCAATTCCTGTTTTTTAATAAAATGTCCACAAAATGTAAGTTTTGAAAATTCTTTTTTTTTAATTATTTATTTAATGTAATTTACAACTGTTCAACGGTACTTCAAACATTAATTTTAATTAGAAGGTCCCGTGGCCATCTTCTTTTCAGACGCCTCGGAGGATTATCAGGTATTGTTAAGGATGAAAGATTAAGAATTAATGGGTTAGGATGGTTAAGGAGTTTAGAATGAAAAGACGCATATCTGTTTTGGGTCAAATCTGCAACGAATGGGATGTTAAGGTCTTTATGAATGAGTTTATTTGTGACGTAATAAGGAGCATCAAGGATTTTACGTAGGATTTTGGATTGTAACGATTGGATGCGGGAAGAATTTGATGGTTTGGTGGAGCCCCAGAGCTCAATTCCATATGTCCAAATAGGTCTGATTATTGTAGTGTATACTAATTTTTTGTAGTGAATGGGAAGTTTAGAACGTTTGTCAAGTAAGTGTTGTAGCAATCGGAATCTACAAGCAGTTTCTTGTCGTTTCAGTCTTGTGTGTGGATTCCAAGTAAGTCTCTTGTCAAGATGGAGTCCTAAGTATCGAATCTGTTCAACAGGCATTAGTGGTGTATTTAGAAAGGATACTGTAGGACAGGATGGAAGAGGTTTACGACGGAGAGTAAAGGTGATCTGGTGGAATTTGTCAGGATTTATTTTGATTCTCCAGTTTTGACACCATTCTTCAATAAATGTTATGTGTGTCTGTAGTGTATGTAATGCATTATTATACATGTGTCATCAGCGTGTGTTGTTAGGACTGTGTTAGGGTGGGTTGGGATGTCAGCTGTATATACCGTATAAAGAATGGCGGTACATATACTAAAATTGGAACGATACAGAGAAGATTGGAGAAAATGCAATTTAATAATTTTACCTTGTCTTAATGTTTTGTTTTTTCCTGCAAGAAGTACAAATTTTTGACCAGAACATTATGTTTGTGGTTGCCGTAGGTCGCTGGCAATTGAGAGTTTGCTTTAAACATAAAGATATGTTGGTTGGTACATTTAAAATTTATTATAAAAAATTAAATCTATTAAGATGGCATATACTTAAATTGCCTCCTTGTTATATACCAAAATTTGCGCAATTTAATCCTTTGAATTTCACTAAGAAACATATTTAAGCTAATTAGAAGTTATTGGCTATAAACCGAAAAACATAAAATTTGTCGTATCTGAGAGTAATAGATATTCTACTGTATCTTTTGCAAACAGTAAGAGACTAGAATCCATTATACAATCAAGAAATTAGTTTACAATCACTATCTAGGTTAATTTGTACTTCACGTACTTCACGGGACCGAAGGGCTACTATGTCGGAGGACAGCCAGGTTATGTGGAATTGTCTATACAGTTCAGCCTCGAATTCCAGGTCAAGTTTGTTTGTTTGTTTGGTTGTTTAGTGGCGCCAAACTTCATTAGTCATCAACGCCATTTATATTTTATTTAATTTTGCTAATATTCGTTAAATTTTATTTATTTTTTGATTTGATTATTTTATTTATTTTTTTTCTTCCAATCAAGTTATATTTTTGTCAGTAAATTTTGTGATTTCGAAAACTGAAAAACCAATTCTATTGCCTTATCATCGTCTCCAATGGTTTTTGAGATATCTTGGCTTAGTCCCAAGCTATTGAGGTGTGGTGTAAAATATGGGCATCGTTGGAATGGCTTATTGTTAAATTGTTATTGCAATACTGGCAGTTCGGAGGCGTTTCTTTTGATAGAAGATAGGAGTGGGTCAGCCTAGTCAGTACAACTTCCTCTCTACGGCATTTGCGACTGGAGGTACCCCAGGGCTTGACATCCTTTTTAATAATTTTTAATTTGCTCATTGGGCTTTCGTTCCACATAGATTGCCATTTATCTTTGACTTCCTTTACAAGAGGCCTGCATATCTCCTACGAAGTTAAAATTGCTTTACTCCAGGCTAAGTGTTTTACAGATCTAGTGACCAAAGAAAGTATTTGCACACCTTATCTTTTCTTTACAAAATGAATTTAAATAATAATAAAATAGTTTGAGGTTCCTTAATAAAAAGTAAATTAAAACTTGTTAAAAAACAGTATAAATTCAATATAAAATACTGATGAAGAGAAGATGGTTGGGGGTGCGGTCAAAATGAAACACAAATAAGTTGGTGTAACCTATTTAATTGTGCCAACGTTTCGGCTAGAGTTTCTAGACTTCTTCAGGGCTAAGAACAGAACAAGATAACAACCACAATAAATATAGAAATCCTTTGAATTTATTTTTATTATTGTTATCGTGTTCTGTTCTTAGCCCTGATGAAGGCTAGAAACTCTAGCCGAAACGTTGGCACAATTAAATAGGTTACACCAACTTATTTGTCTTTCATTTTGACAGCACCCCCAACCATCTTCTCCTCGTACGTCATCCACGGTCAACTATCTCTCATAATTATAAAATACTGATCTTAATAAAAATGTATTTAAACAGTATTTGCACACTATATTGACTTATTATTAAGACCAAGACAGAACAATTAAAAATACAAAAAGATTACTCAAAAATAAATAAAGTTGGTCCTCAAATTCATACACCTCGTCATGGTAACTAAAGTAGAACCTTCTCCACAAGGGAAGGGATTAGCAACATTATAATATTTTTAATACTCTACTATTACGATAAAGGTTAAAAATGCACTAAAATCTCAAAATTCAAATTAAAAAACATTTCATAAATAATTTTTAATAAATCATTAGAATTTTTAAAATATTTTATTTATTTGTTCAAAGTTTCAATTTATATTTTCAATCAGGTTATTTAACCCAGAAACACTCTATATAAAGATTTTTTTTAAATTTTTGGTTCTGAAGATGAGAAATAAGGCCACGAAAAGTATGTAATATTTTTTTTACTAATTGACAAAAACCAGGCAGCAATGAAAAAGAACTCTAGTTCACTAATATAATAAAAATAATGTAGGAAAAATGTGATAGGAAGTTGGAAGCCAGAACACGTAGGAGTAGGATATACTCCCGTTTGCTCAGTGTAAGGAATAAAGGAATGGCTGAAGGTAGTGGGCCAAAGAGGTAGGAAGGACCAAATGGAGGCTGGAATTCGATTAGATCCAGGCTATCGATATGTCCAAGAGTCGATTTGTTGGCCATTCAATGCCACCTATATATCTAAGTCCTCACTGACCTCCCCACAAAGCTGCCTCCCAATGCCTACAGATACGTCTTACATGCATTCAGTGGTTTTAATCATTTCTTTAATGCTATATTTTATCATTTTATTTAACCAATATTACAATATTAGCAACTATTATCAAATATAAATAGTATTTTAAATAACTGTAGTCATAAAATACATATTAATTTGATTAATTATAATTAATATAGATTAAATATTTTTATATATGATTGTTTGAGAGTGGTTTAGTTTATTATAAATTTACACAATTTTTTGATCCTTTTTTTTTCTCTGAACTTTTATTCTTTAAAATTCTCCATCGTTTCGGCCCTCAGACCAATCTCAAGGATACAACCTACAAAAAATTTTTTGTTACAATTACATTATTTCCTTCAACTACATACTGATTTCTTTGGCCATACCTTCAATATTGATGTCATTCCTTTTAAAAAAAAAAAAATTGCAGGCTAATTGCCCTTGTCACATCTTTAAAATAAAATAATATCATAATCACTTCATAAAATTTTGTTTTTAAATAGATTTCTTACTTACATAACTTTTTTTAATAAATTGATATCCTAGATTAAAATTTTTTTTACAAAACACTTTCCCTTCTTTCATTTATATTTACAACTTAAAAACAGAACCTACCTTCAATAGGTTAGGACTCTGTTATCACCTTATCATATAACAATAACTTTTTTACCATTAATTAACATTTTTAAATAATTTAATTAACATTAATTTTTAATTATTTTGCTTATATTTAAAATCCATAATTAATATATTCTTATTTTATGTGTATTTTTTTAAACATACATATACCCTCTCTCTATTTTATTTTTTCACATTTTTATTTACCTATTCATACTTTTATTAGTGTATATTTATTTTATATATACATTTGTACTATTTAAGGATTTGAAAATTTATCTATTTACTAACTTTTTTATATATATAATAATTACATATTTATTCTGCTCAAAATTTCTGAATAACGGTGGTTTAGTCCCTTAGAATCTGATTTGAAATTGACAGTATAATTTATATTTTCTGAGATGTAAATCGATTATAATATTTCTCTTCTAAAAACATTATTTTCTTTATAAACGACCTTGACATTTTCAAAATCAAATTTATGTTTATTTTGAACAACATGTTGAACCAATACTGTTTTTTTGGGTTCCTTTTCCATATTTTGTACATCATTTGAAGGAAATAATGTAATTGTTATATAAAAACAAAAAACATTTCTGTAGGTTGTATCCTTGAGAATGGCCTGAGGGCCGAAACGTTGAAGAATTTTAAAGAATGAAAGTTGAGAGAAAAAAAGGATCAAAATTGTGTAAAATTTATAATAAATAATTAATATATATTTAGCATGATCTGAAATTATTATGTTTAATAAAAAAGAGACTATTTATTTTGTTTATTTATTCAGCAAACTATAACAAATGTGGTCTGAGAATATATATATATATATAAGTTACAGTCAGCTGGTACTTCGATGTCAGCT
>NW_027106787.1:55685-60722 GCF_000696795.3 Halyomorpha halys
TTATTTGTTATAACTTCAGATATATATATATTTGAAACACTTTTAATTATTGGGGCGTCGTGGAGACTGATGCGACTTATAAGCGAAATAAAACTGCAATATCAGAAATAATTTTTAGAGATTCAACTAATGATTTAATTAACCTAATGCAAAATATAATTGTAAACAAATAAAAACTGAAAAAATACTACATTATTGTTTTGTTACTGTACCCGTGAGTCAACCCTGTGGGTTCTGGAGCTCACCTAGCATCATAAAGTGGGTAACCTTAATTAGGAAATAATCGTATAAAAAATACCATTTTTATTTTTTTTTTAATTTTCAATAGCTAACCTTCGTAATCAAACAAAGGGGAAAAAATAGAAGTTTTACTTCAATATTTACTGTCATACTTTCCACGCCCATTTTTAACTTTTACTTACCTATCTATGGAATAAACAGTAAGGGAAATTATTACTATCTTGCAATATTTCGAATTCGAGTTTCAAACGGAAACAAACGTTATTAGGTCCCGTGAGTCCAAAAAAACAAGTTCCTCAAAATGGTCTGAGTTGTACCGAGAAATCGTAAGAAACTGAAATTACTTATTTAAAGCGAGAATATGATTGAGATGTAACAGCGACTGTTTCACTAAAATCGACCAGAAGTGTCTGGTTATAGAATCGATTTTTCACAATTTTTCGATTTTCTCACAAGTTTGGTTAATCTAGGTTATGGCAACATACAGTTCGATCGTATTTAATGTCAGATAGGTCTTATCCCATGAGTGGCAAACAAGTTGATCGCGAGGACAATTTGGGTTGATCGTCGCTCGCTCAGAATGTCTTGGGTGGAATCCCAGGGTATTCATGGTCTTTAGTTTAACATGTTAAAACGTGTTAAATGGAAAAACTTATGTTAAATGGAGAAATATTTCCTTCTTTTGCTATGTTAAAACGGTATAACATATAACATGGTTGAGAGTTTGTTACTGGAGAATGACGTCACGAAACAGACCAGCTGAGCTTGTTTTATTTGTTGTCGTGTTAGGTTACTTACTCGTAGTTTGTTTTTTTCCTTTGTCTTGAGTTTTGGACTTTTAACTAGTAGCCAAACTTTTACACTTCTACTTTTCACTTATTTTAGGCATGTAGTAATAAATTACTGTAATCAAAACTTAAAAGTAAACAATAAAGTTTTGGAAAGAAAGATTACTAAACAAGTAGCTCAGAAAATCCGCTAGGAGCTCTTATGCATTTATCATTTAACATGAATTTAAATATGGCTGCTCAGAATGCTATAGTTATAATATTTAACATGGTAAAACATTTTACATTTAACACAATATCATGAATACCCCTATTGTAGAAGACATAACTTTCTAGCAATAGTTCCAGAGATATTTCATATGGATCAAAAGTTATTAATTTCCATGTTCATTTACTTCTCCTGGACGTGAGTTTTTTGGACCTTTAAAAAAGTATTGTTTTTTTTACGTAGGTAGGTAAGCCGTATATCTGTATTTGAGTACTTTGTGTACTCAGCGAGCTTTTGATAGATTAGCAAAAGGTAAGTCACAATATTCTTCCATAATACATTTTCCTGGCCCAAAAAAACCCGAAAGTGAATATTGAAATCAAATTATCAGATTTACTGTGCAGCTTTATAACATTTTTTTCATATTTACGAACAAATATCACGACAACTTATACATTACAGTTTATAAAAAAAATAAATTGCATTTTATCTTCGTAAAAATCTATTTGAAAAAGTGTCAGTAAATTGAATTTTTTAGGTAACGTATGTTGCTTTGCAGGAATGCTGCAAAATTTGGGTCTAGAAATTTATTCATGAGTCTATATTTCGAAAACGTAACATGTGATTTACAAATTTAAAAATAAAAAATAGTTTTTAGCACATATATTACTTATTCATACATACCGCGCTGGAATGCACCTTATACTGAAACGCAGTATAAACATAGTATGCATTTCACACACCTTATTCCTCCTTAAACTACTTCTATGACAACATGTCGATCGATGTCGAGAAACTTTGGCGACCCCTGTCTTATACTCTCTGAAATAGTCAACAGGACATTCCCTAATTTAAAAAAAAAAATTACTTAAAGTACCTTTAATTTTATATATATATATATGTATATATAGTTGACTATTAATGTATATTGATATATATGTATAAATATTGATTTAAATATAAGAAGATGGTCAGGGTTGCGGTATATAAAAGAAGAACAAATAGTATAAAACTATTTTAATGTCCGACGTTTCGCCCCACTTTGCAGGGCTTCATCAGGGCTAAAAAGATCCAAAAAAAAAACACATATCGTTACTAATAATACGAGTATATACTGAAGAAAATATAGTTAGAGTAGTTAATACAATATAGGATATAATAACAATGATTGTAAAAGAAGTAACTAATAATAAGTAAAAGTAGATAAAGAGTATTAAAAAAAAAATTACAAAGAAATAAAAAAGAAAAATAATTAGACAATGATAACAACTGTAGTTTTTATATATCGTGAAAATAATCATTTATCTATACTCATAATAGTAATAGTAATAGTAAAGATAACAGGAGTAACACGAATAATATAAAGTGAAATAAGGTAATTTAAAAATCGGAAGTGAAAGTTTACAAAATAAAATAAAAGTGAAAGATGAGATGTAAAAAAGAAGTATATAAAAAGATTAAAAATAAGTAATAAAGTATAGAAATAAGTGAAAAATTGTGATAGAATGTATAACAATAATTTAGACAATGTTATTGTCTAATTATTTTTCTTTTTTATTTCTTTGTAATATTTTTTCTTAATACTCTTTATCTACTTTTACTTATTATTAGTTACTTCTTTTACAATTATTGTTATTATATCCTATATTGTATTAACTACCCTAACTATATTTTCTTCCGTATATTCTCGTATTATTAGTAACGATATGTGTTTTTTAAAAATCTTTTTAGCCCTGATGAAGCCCTGCAAAGTGGGACGAAACGTCGGACATTAAAATAGTTTTATACTATTTGTTCTTCCTTTTTTGACCGCAACCCTGACCATCTTCTTATATTTACCTTTAATTTTGTATACATAAATAAAAAACCACCATTTCTCATTATTAGTAATAATAAATAATGTATAAATACAAAATATTAAAGAATTTTATTAATAAATAAATGAGAAAAAATCTATGTATTTGATTCCAAAGGTAAATGCTGAGACCACTCAATCATTCTCGTCAACAGGACTGCTTTGTTGTATTATACACAGGAACAAAGATTGTATTTGTCATTCCCATTTAGGGAAACTCATAAATACTAATTTTTATTGTAACAGAAAAATACAAATTTTTTAATCATAATTTTCACCTTCTCTCTTCTTTATAAAAATAATTGAAATCTGTACCGCGATGGCCCATGAAAGGGTCAGGGGTTTGTATTGTTACTAGACCAACGGTTGCGCAAGGAGGTGATTTGGTCAGAATCACGCTCGACCGCCAGATTTGTACACAATTATAAATTCCCAATTGATGAGGCTGAGTGGACCCCAGGGGGCCTCCAGAACCCACAGGGTTAACTCACGGCTACAGTCTGCAGATTCGAACCCGGAGATAATAGCATCGTGCCTTACCACGGTGCCACCACGTTCCCTCTGTTCTTTATATATATCATTTCCAAAAATAATGAAAATAGCGATAATTTCGACAAGAGCCCCCTAATCTCCACTAAACTTGGAGACGTAAGTAGGTTAGCACCAGATTTCTCTCTTATTTTTTTTCTCCTCCTCTAATTACTAATCTAATTGTGTTTTCAATTTTTCTACAAGATAGTTGTGCTAGATTTGTCTTGGACATCTAAGAATACCTCGGATCTTGTAAACCTCAGCGAACAACTGCATTGGGCAAAATCCCAACAACCTCTCCTCCCCACGCCAAGTGCCACTGACAGCGAAGCACGTGTGCTCCTTAACTTTTACAGCTATTCAGAAACTATTATATTTTACAGAAAATTAAAATGGAATATAATTTACAAATTCGTTTTAGATATTTGAAAGTTTTAATTCCACGGTTTATTTAATCATTTCTTCCCTTTCCGAATAAAATATCTACAATTATTCTGATTTTTTTCCTTTCTCATTTCCCGAATTCGATTTATATTTTATCTAATTCTATTTTTTAATTATTGTCAATAGGAACGAATTTTTTAAAGATATTATGTTACTTTAAGTTTAATTTTGTTTCATTTTTATTATTAGTTTTTTTTCTATTTCTTATTTTGTTATCATTTAATTTTTATACCGGTAAGTAAGCTTTCTGATTTCCATAACCATAGTCTGTACACATACAACATAATATAATGTTATACAATAAAATAATAAGTTAACAAAAATATTCTATTTCTTCTATATTTTTGAGTTTACGTTTAAATGCAATAGAACTATCTTTTTTTTTTTTCATACCCTCCTTTAATGATGTTAGTGGGTATTTGGTACGTACATATAGCAGGTATGCCATATGTATAGCTGAGTACTAAGGATGCCTTGGATTGCCTTTTAGCATTATAAGGTAGAACTATCTGTAATACACTTTATTATTTAAATATGAAAATATGCAAAATGGGCAATATTATGTATTTTATTTCAATGGGAACGAGGATTAAAAATAATTAATTTATATTTTCATTACTTCCATCATTTTTTGTCAATTTTCTCAAAAACAGCTCTAACAATTTTGATTAAACATGGCATGTCAATTTATAATTAAATTATATTTAATATCAGATAGGTCTTATCCTCAGTGAAATAGTTTTAAATCATGTTAAACTATGAATCTATCATCTTAAATTATGAATATTCATAAAATCTTCTTATAAATTATTTTTATTAAAAAAAAAACTTTATTTAATTGATAAATATTATAATCAGCCACACTATTGTGGGCAATAGATAATACAGATGAATGATCGCATTCATACTAAAATAAAATAAAATAAATGAAAGAAATAAAAAAAAAAAGGTACATAAAAATAAAAATAAAA
>NW_027106787.1:67252-70382 GCF_000696795.3 Halyomorpha halys
ACTCAGGTCGAAATGTCGGCATAAAATAAATAAATATGGTTTTGTTTATTTATGTTGTTCTTTGCTGACCGCACCCTCCGACAAACTCCAAGCATAAATCTCAACCTGTCCTTAGAATGGAGCAATGCTCCAGTAAAAGAACAATTAATGTAAATGTATATATATAAAATTTCAATTATATAATTTTCTATAGGGGCTAGGAGAAAAAAAGAAAAAAAAATTTGTCTAATTATAGCGAATTCCATCCTTAATTAATTAATAGGAAGGCTTGTTAATAAACAGGATGTTTCAGGGTTAAATATCGAAATTGAAAATATGAATTAAGGATCTTACAAAGAGATAAAAATTCCCTCTGAAGCTATAAGGTTTTTTTTGTTTTTTTTTCTCTCTTTCACAGTGACACCATGACAAAACAGTTTATTGATTTACATAAATGCACCATGCTTCCGAAAGCATATGATATATTTAAAAACATATTTTTTAAAAACATTTTCATAATATATTTTGTCATCCATAAATTGGAGTAAAACTGGAGAAAATATAATGTAAAGAAATTACATAGAAGGAAAATATTTAAACATTGTAAGAAATTTTTTTTTTTTAATTTTATTTATTGCTATTTACAACTGTATAAAAAATACAACAAGTAAATTTGGTCATAATGACGTAATGATAATGATATGATACAGCATGTAGAGAAACAACCCAGTAGTAGAACTCTAAAAACATTTTACAATATAAGGTCACGAAGCCATCTTCTTTTCAGGCGCCTCGGAGGATTGCCAGGAACGGAAGAGGAAGCAAGGTTAGAAACTAGTGGGTTTGGGTGGTTAGGGAGTTTATGATGGAAGGAATGATAAGAAATATAAAGTAAAGACAAAATCACAAAGTATAAAATAAACTGAATATAAACCAATAATGAATACAAAGTGAAATAAACAAAATAATGATGTAGATATAAACCAACGTCGAAAATGTTATAAATGTATGACCGTTAAGGCAACGTTTAGGCAATATTCACTTTTAAAGATTTTTATGGTTATGAATTGTCTAGGTTTTTTTTAAATATCTTTATTAAAATTTACAACTGTATATTATATAATAAATTCAGTAAATTTGATATTAAAAGTGTTACAGACGTGTAGAGAAACTACCGCACTCTAATGACGTTTTACATTAGCATGTCTCGTGGCCGTCTTCTTTTCAGGCGCCTCGGAGGATTGTCAGGAATGGAAGAGGATGCAAGGTTAGAAAATATGGGGTTTGAGTGGTTAGGGATTTCATAATGAAAGGAGTGATATCTGGTTCGGGCCAGATTGGTTACATAGGGAACATTAAGGTCTTTATGTATGATTTTATTCGTGACAAAGTAAGGAGCATTGAGGATTTTATGAAGGATTTTGGATTGTAAGGATTTGATACGAGAGCAATCCGAAGGTTTAGTGGAGCCCCAAAGCTCAACTCCGTATTAGGCCTTATTACAGTCATGTAGATCAGTCTTTTTGTAATGTGTTGGAAGTTTAGACCGTTTGTTTAGTAAGTGCTGTTATATTCGAAATCGACGTGCAGTTTCCTATCTTTTCAGTCTTGTGTGAGGATTCCAGGTTAATCGTTTGTCCATTCCAGATGTTGATTCCAGATGTAGTCCAAGGTAGCGGATCTGTTCGACAGGTGTAAGAGCAACGTTATTAAATAAAAATGTAGGGCAGTCGGTAGGTTTACGACGAAGAGTAAAGGTGATTTCATAGGATTTGTTGGAATTTATCTTAAACCGCCAATTACGACACCATTCTTCGAGAGTTGTGATATTGGATTGGAGAGTTTAGGATACAATTAATGGGTTATTGCTAACTGCGAGCACACATGTGTCATCGGCATACGTGGTGAGGATAGTGTTAGGATTGGTTGGAATGTCAGCTTTATAGACGGTGTAGAGAATGGGACCGAGGATACTATCTTGAGGAACACCACGGGACTGAGAATCAATTTACTTGGAATAATCTATCAATTAATTGTCTAGGTTACAATTAATCAATTAATATGTGTTAACATGCCCCTAAATCTGACACCACTGGATTTTTTGTTTGGGGTGACTAAAGGTCAAAACATGGAATAACAATACAATAATTTTTATAAATAACTTAATTTATTGTTATATATATTTTCAACTTATAATTATCTTATTTTTATGTTTCTCTGTATTATGGTTGTTATCTTGTGTTTGGTTTTTGTTTGTTTTGTTTTTTTCAGCCCTGATGAAGGCCTGAAATTGAAGTCAAAACGTCGGCATAAATAAATAAGTTTAGTGTATTTGCGTATCATTGCTGACCATATCATCTTCTCCTCATATAAATACATATAATTCGCTTCGAAGTAGCGGTTTCAGAATGAACCAGTTGAAAGAATAAGTGTTTTGTTTTTTAAGGTTAATGTGGAAGATTTTTGGCTAATAGAGATGAGAAATAATTCAAAAATGAGGCAGCAAAATGCGGAAGATTTGCTGAAGCTAAGATGGTACTTACCAAACGATTAGTAAAGATGTATTAAAAAAGTGAATAGAAGAATGTGCTAAGATCAAGGATGTAGGGGGATTTTTTGGGTTCTAACGACTTGGAAAAGAAAAACTTCCAGGATGTATTCCCTTGGGATAATGCCACTTCAATCCGGTACAAGAACAATGGAACCCAAAGATGAATCTTATGGAATAATTAAAATCTTTTCAGATTCATTCAGAACCAGAGCACAATCCGTTAATATTAAAAATAATCAATTTTTCTGATTTAGCGTTTGTTTTTTTTATTACCTTAAATTAAAATTTTCATGTTAATAAATATTTTTTGGGCTTGATTAATGAAGGATATTTTTTTTCTGCGTCTACGAAATAAGTTCTTAACTTCACACACTTCGACGTAAGCCCATGACCTCTTCCCGTACAATATCCTTTAATAATACCCCACTTATTCCTGTCGAACAGATCCGTTACTTAGGACTACATCTCGACAAACGACAGACATGGAATTCTCATACAAGACTAAAAACACAAGAAACTGCTCGTAGATTCCGACTATTGCAACATTTACTAGACAAACGGTCTAAATTGCCAATCCATTACAAAAGACTGATCTACATG
>NW_027106787.1:70432-74618 GCF_000696795.3 Halyomorpha halys
AGATGAATGATCGCATTCATACTAAAATAAAATAAAAGAAAGTTAAAAAAAAAAAAAAAAAAAGGACGTAAAAATAACTAAAATCTCTCCCTATAAATTACCTTTAATTTTATTTATTTGTAATAAACCATTTTAAATTTTTATTAGTAATCAAAAATTCTATTTAATTGATAGATATTACAATCTGTCATACTATTGTGGACAATAAGTAATACTGATGAATGATCGCATTCATACTAAAATAAGAATGAAAATAAATATATAAATGAAAGAAATAAAAAAAAGTACATAAAAATAAAAAAAATCTCTGAAAGAAATAAATAAAAAAAAAGTACATAAAAATAAATAAAATCTCTTGAAAGAAATTAAAAAAAAAAAAGTCCTAAAAATAAATAAAATATCTCCCTATAAATTACCTTTAATTCTATTTATTTGAAATAATTAACCATTTAAAATTTTTATTAGTAATCAAAAACGGATAAATTTAAACTATGAAAGGATTTGATAACTAATGTAAGGAGATAAGGGAAAAAATACTTTTTTTTCTGGTTCAAAACACCATTTCCAGAAATAATAGTAATACTACAAACGTATTATATATCGTTGAAAAGCCAAAGATTTAAAAAAATAAAATATTTAACATATAAAGTCCTAGAAGATAATAGAAAATTATCTACAACGCATTAATAAAAGATCTGTTCTAATACGAGTTTGACTGAGCTAGCGCATGCGCAGTTTTTCCATTCAACCTCTTTACTGTTGTCATGCCGACACACTTATTAAATAGTTATTTTGTTTATTTCAGTTAAATTGTGTTCAAGACTTTCTAGTTGATAGAACTAACTCCATAATACAATATAATAATATAATATTATTATAATATAAACATTATTAGTGTTTTCAATATTGATTTAGTAACAATTTAGCATTAAATGAATAATTGGGAGCAGAATGTATATTTTGCTAAACTGTTATGTTTTTGTTATACTTTTGCAAAACAAAAATGATAAATTTTGTTTATCAAATATTAATATTTCTATTAAATTCAAATATGTCAACTAAAAAATACTTTTAGAAAATTAGCACGGAAGTGTATTGACACCATTAAAAATATAAAAATATCTGTTCTCAAACCAGCGAGGAGTCAAATATCAACTCAAAGGAAAAGTGGTTAGTGAATTTGGTTCCACTTCGAAATACATGTTTATGATTCTTTGAAACATGTCGTGATATTGAACAATATTATTCGAGGAGAAGATGGTCCGGAGATGCGGTCAGCAAATAAACCAAAATTAATTTATTTGTGTCGACGTTTCGACCTAAATTTTAGGTCTTCATCAAGGCTACAAAAAAACAGAAAAATAAACAAATTTGGAAACATACATAATGAATTCAGCAGAAAGCAGTACAAGAGCCCAAGAGATAAAAAAAACCAGGTTATTTCACTCTAATTTTTGATTACGTAACTGAAAACTATGTATAATTAATAGTAAAAATTGATGAGTCTGCCAAGTATAGGTAGGGGGAATAGAAAATGGCGGCTGTTTCAAAAAGTTAAAAATAAATATTTTTTTATTTGGAGCTCTATATCTTTAAAACTACCAAGAATAATAGAAACTCTAAGAGAACATCATTTAAAGTAGAGTAAATTTTCTAAAATATAAGCTCTAATAGAGCTATTTACGTCCAATAGTTCTCGAGATATAGCTTTTTAAAAGCAACATTTCAAACAAATTTACTGAAAGATCAGTAGTTAGTTAATTTATGTTGAGAAATCTATATCTCAGGAACTATGTGATGTACAGATGTCGACTAGGTACTCAAATTAAAGCTATTTTGATGGACTATAAATTATTTTATAACATTTACCTTCCTAGGAATAGTAGTTTTCATGATATTTCCTATAATAAATTGATTTATAGTTGTTCGGACAATAAGTTTGATATATGAACAACTTTAATTCAGAAACCATAGGACGTACAGATGTCTGTCTACACTCAAATTAAATCTAGTTCAATTTAATATAAAATAGTTAATAATGTTTATCTTTGTAGGAGTAGTAGTTTTTATGATATTTGATAAAATAAACTCACAAAATGTTAATTTCTAGTTGGTCGTATAAAATGTTGGATTTTGTAAAAATATATCTCTAGGCCCATAAGACGTAATATGTTTGCCAACACTCAAAATAAAGAAATTTAACTTTCTATAAAGTACGATGACACTTATTTTCGTAGGGGTAGTAGTTTTGATGATATTCACATATGAATATAAGTTTGGCAAATCAAAATTTGTCCAAAAAACTATAAATCAATTTATTTTAGCAAATATCATGAAAACTACACAAGAAGATAAAACATAAGGAACTACTTAATAGTATATTAAACTATGTTTAATTTGAGTGCTAATAGGCATCTGTATGTCAAAAGGTTTACATTATAGAAGTAAGAATTATACAAAATAAATTATGAAAAATAATTATAATGAAAGGTGCGAAAGAAAATGTCAATAATGAGTGATAGGCTTAACATAAGATATGTAAGTTGTACATAAAATAATGAAAAACAATTTAAATCAACATAATAACATGTATAAAGAAAAATGAAATATATGATGCAATGGGCAAGAAAGTTATATAGATGAGCAAAAAAAAAAATCAACAATTCTCAACCATTTCTTGACCTCCTCATCACCAGTTACCACAACAACACCATATCCAGCTATTGGTACAGAAAACCGACTTACTTATTGTCACATCGTCACTTATCACATTTACTTATTGTATTCTTCAAAATATTATACAGCACACAGAAATCAAAGCTTTCATTTTGTAAATAAACAAACAAAAAAAATCTTTAATATTTGTCAATAAATCAATTTTATATCCAAAACAGTCTCAACACTATTTATTCATTTGTCCAACGTTTCGGCCTTTCTAGCCATCTTCAGGGACATCTAAACATTTAACAGCTTATATTACAACTTCACTTTTAAACATTTACAATAACATTATTATTTACTACATAATATAACATACCTTCAATATAAAAATCCTTCTCACATTAATTATTTTCTACTTACAGGCGAAGAAGACCAGGCAAGTAGAAAATAATTAATGTGAGAAGGATTTTTATATTGAAGGTATGTTATATTATGTAGTAAATAATAATGTTATTGTAAATGTTTAAAAGCGAAGTTGTAATATAAGCTGTTAAATGTTTAGATGTCCCTGAAGATGGCTAGAAAGGCCGAAACGTTGGACAAATGAATAAATAGTGTTGAGACTGTTTTGGATATAAAATTGATTTATTGATAAATATTACCTTGTCTCAAAAAATTTTTGAAATAATATAATTAAATTTAATATTTGTATTAATATACAATACCGTACAATACAATTTGACCGTGGTGAGACCCGATGCTGTATTATTATTTAAATAACACATTTTACAAATTCTCACTGCCATAACATCCCGCGATCGATATAATTTTGATTTAGATTCCATTGTTTCGGCTTATTTGAAAATTTTTTTTTTGTTAAAATATTAAAATTTACAAACCAAAAAGTGGAAACTCATTCCACTCACAATTGATCAAATAAATGCAATTTATCGACAAAATGCATAATTATATAAAATAAAAACGATTATTAATCCTCTATTTCAAAAGAATTATTTGCAAAACGTAAATAGTGCTTAATTTAGATTTAACGAATGAATTATAACTTTTTTACTCATAAAATGTATATTTAAATTTTCTTATATCATGATTATGGGGGTGCGAGTAGCCCCAGAGTAAGGCGCGTTGCTACTAATTCCAAAGACTAACTGTTACACTGTAGCCGTGAGTCAACTCCTGTGGGTTTTGGAGTCCTCCTGTGGACCACCCAGCCTCATAAATTCGGTACCCTTCGGGGTAATCGGGTAAAAATCTAGCGGTGGGGCGTGATTCTAACTAAATCACCTTCTTGCACAACCGTTGTTCTAGTAACAGGCCTTCCTAACAAAGTAATGCAGCCCAGACCCTCCAAGGGTTGTAGTAGTACAGATTTTAATTTTAATTATTATTTTTTTTTTTTTTTATGGAATTGAGCTCTGGGGCTCCACCAATCCATCAAATTCCTCCCGCATCCAATCGTTACAATCCAAAATCCTACGTAAAATCCTTGATGCTCCTTATTACGTTA
>NW_027106787.1:74668-79941 GCF_000696795.3 Halyomorpha halys
GTATACATGTGTATACAGTTGTAAATATCTATAACTAAATTATTAAAAAAAAAAAAACTTCACATAATGTTATCCAAATCCAACTAAACTACAACTGTTGAAAAGCTGAATTTCTGTACATCCAACCTATACAAATATATTTTAATGTGTTTTATTTGCCGTATTATGGGGAAAAAAGAAGTTTAAAGTAAAAGAACGTATTATTTTGTTTCTCAGATTATAATTTTTTTTACGAAAGTCCGGTTTGTTCCATTTCGTTTAGTTTTGACGGTCCTAAGCCCCTCCTTTGTTTCGTTTAGACTAGTGTCTAAAAATGTTTATATTTTTAATAAAAGGGAGATGGTCACAGTAAATATAATGTGGTGAAGGAAAGAAAATATACAACACATTTGTATACAAAAAGACCAAACTTGATTTATCGTACTCTCTAAAAGGGTTATTGGAAAAAAAAATTGATATAAAGTAATGAATGTGTTGGAAGTAACATGTGAATATAAAGATCAGATAAAGTATATAAATATGAAGAAAGGCTGATTTGATGAATAGTACCATAGTTCGATCCATTGGTATATTATAACCACTAAACACATTTAGAGGCGGTATACTATAATATAAAGAAAAGTTCGAAAAATATGCTAAATGTATTTATTTTTTTCTCGTCTCATTGGACGCATTGACAAGAATCCTTGGACAGGACTCTAATATTTTTTGACAAAGCATAACCAAAAAATTGTTTCATTGATCCGACGTGCGTCCCCCCCCCCCTCCTTGTCAGTAAAAAACAAAAAATTTCCATAAATTATCAATGATACGCTAAAAGAGGGTTTTAAGAGAAATGCAACGCTGCTAAAATTATTCATCGAAATAATAATAAAATGTCAAACCACTGTTGTCAACTCCGACCTGCCAAGCTCATATGAATTTTTTATAACCTTTTCATTTTCCGACTAAAAATAAGTCAGGAAAATAAAACTTGCCTCTTGGAATTCATCTCTTTGTTTATTTACGAATTTGTTATTTTTATCTCTTCAATTATACATTTTATGTAAATGAAGAAATATTTCCTTCTATTATCATATTAAAACGATATAACATGGTTGAGAGTCACTACATGGTTGGAGTTACTAGGTTTGCTGAATAGAGAATGACGTCACGCTACAGAACTGAGCTCGTCACAATTTTGTCGTTTTGGTTAGTTGCTTGTAGTTCATGTTTGGTTTGTGTTGTTGTTGGCTTTTAAACTTCAATAAAGAGATAGATAAAAATAATAATAAAGTAATGAAAAAACAAAAAAAAAAAAAAAATAGGAGAGGAAACAAGGAACAATTGAAGCGAAGTGTTTTTCCCGTCTTATAGCATGTTAATTTGTTTTTTCATGTCTACTTTTCTGTTATTGCGTCTACCTTACATTTTTAACCTCATTGTTTACGTAATTTTTTATATTCTTATCATTGTTTATTTTATATAATTACTATTTCATTTCTTTTTTTCTTTTCTTTGTATATAATTTTCTTTCCAATTATTTTTACATAATTTTAATCCTTCAATAATTTATTTTTTTTATCTTACTATTTCAAAATGTTCTTAGTTGTTTTTATATCTTTTTAGCTCTGATGAAGCCCTGCAAAGTGGGGTGAAACGTCGGAAAATAGTTGTAAACTACTTTTGTTTCTCTTTTGACTGCAACCCTGACAATCTTCTTCATAATTTAATTGAATTAATATTCGTAAAACGGAATAAATCAAGAGAGAAAAAACCTCAAAAACGCATCATAATGCTAAATTAACTGCAAACGAACGAAAAAACACGAAAAAACTACAACCTTAGACCGAAAACAAGAAAGCAACGTAAACGAATATTAATTCAATTAAATTATGAAGAAGATTGTCAGGGTTGCAGTCAAAAGAGAAACAAAAGTAGTTTACAACTATTTTCCGACGTTTCACCCCACTTTGCAGGGCTTCATCAGAGCTAAAAAGATATAAAAACAACTAAGAACATTTTGAAATAGTAAGATAAAAAAAATAAATTATTGAAGGATTAAAATTATGTAAAAATAATTGGAAAGAAAATTATATACAAAGAAAAGAAAAAAAGAAATGAAATAGTAATTATATAAAATAAACAATGATAAGAATATAAAAAATTACGTAAACAATGAGGTTAAAAATGTAAGGTAGACGCAATAACAGAAAAGTAGACATGAAAAAACAAATTAACATGCTATAAGACGGGAAAAACACTTCGCTTCAATTGTTCCTTGTTTCCTCTCCTATTTTTTTTTTTTTTTTGTTTTTTCATTACTTTATTATTATTTTTATCTATCTCTTTATTGAAGTTTAAAAGCCAACAACAACACAAACCAAACATGAACTACAAGCAACTAACCAAAACGACAAAATTGTGACGAGCTCAGTTCTGTAGCGTGACGTCATTCTCTATTCAGCAAACCTAGTAACTCCAACCATGTAGTGACTCTCAACCATGTTATATCGTTTTAATATGATAATAGAAGGAAATATTTCTTCATTTAAGACTACTTTTTTCCATTTGACATGTTAAACTAAAGATGATGAACAGCCCTATTATCGTTATTACTTCATATCAGTAAGTTATGATTTACTTGAAGCAGAGACGTAGAACTGAGGATATAATAAGAGGATGAGAAGCTCATGTTGTTTACACACCTCAACTTCAAAACTGGTTTATTACTTTTTTTGCTGTTTTGTTCCTTCTCGACTCTCTTTTCTGAGGAGTTTCTCGTCTCTGAAAAGCAATATAAAAGTTCCTTGGGCCAGGAAAGTTCCTCCTATTACAGAGTCCTAAAGGTCTATTTTTTCCATAGTCCTTAAAAAGCCTTTAAAAATAAATTTTATTTTATTTATTTTTAGTCTTTATCACTAAATTTTTTTATAAGTTATATAAGAGCAGTGTTTTTAACAGCTGGAGTTATCATAAGCCTAAATACTTTTTGAACTTCTCCTTAATGAACATTCATCTCTAACGCATAAAACTACAAATATCATTAAAAAATATTATAGCATATTAGACGGGAAAAGATTGCAATATCGTAATATATGGATATTTATAAAGAGTGAATCATTGATTTTAATAACCCAGTAAATTTTAGATAACGAAATTTCAGCCGACAAAAACAAATAGATCAGACAAAAGCGTAATGTTTTATATTTAACTTATAAAAAATAAGTTATTTTGACTCATAATTAAAGATTTTGACTGGCTCAGAAGATGTTATGTACCTAATTAAAACAATAGGGGTCATTATAGTTGTAAATTTGTTGGTAGTTTGTATATAAATAACAACTCTTTACAATCTTTATGAACATATATTAATAAAACATAATGCAATAGCAATACACAATAATAATTCACATTACTTAAACAATACTGGCCAGGTTACCCAGCACTCAGTATTGGCAGCCCCCTACATGGTATTTATTTATGTTTTAATTTATTTAATAAACTTCTCAACCACCCAAATCCACTTTTTTCTAACCTGGCTTCTCCTTCATTACCTAATAATCCTCCTAGGCGTCTGAAAAGAAGATGGTCACGGGACCTTCTAATTTAAATGTTTGAAGTACCACCGATGGGTGGTTCCTTCCCAAGATTTTCAAGTATATATGAAACATACAACATATTTACTTATTGTATTATTTTGTACAGTTGTAAATTACATTAAAGAAATCATTTTTTTTTTTAATTAAAAAAGTTTTTAAAGTTTTTTGTTAGGATTTTTAAGTAGAATTTCCTCATTTTTTTAAGATAAATATTTCTATATTTTTAAATGAAAAATGCACAGGTATATGTTATTAAAATATTTTATCGCATAAACACCCCATCCCTATTTATTATGAAGGGACAAAAATACAGAGATTCCGTCTAAGGCTTGATCTCAGAGTCACAGATACAAGACTGGAACCATAGAACCATGGAACCATACATGATAAGGCCTTGGTGCCAATTGTTGCCATGTAGCTACAAGACAGGTGAGACACAATTTACAAGGAACGATTTATAACCACGGTTTGGAAATAATAACTGCTGACGACATGACAGCTACTAATGGAAATTCGGGGTGACACCAGGAGTGAAAACAGTGAAGTGGTAGTGGTGGGGGAACTAGGCGCCCAATTAGAGCGCTCCTTCTTTATGGCTTAGGATTTGTAACTGTCTCCTCCACTATCATTGGCTCCTAGCTCCTCCCCGTTCAGCATTATTTGGTTAGCTTACTATATATTTGCAAATTATTTATTTTTGTCTAATTTTTTAGTATGTAGGGAAAATCTCAGTGTGCCCCAGCACCTCGTCTATTTAACCTTGTATAAACTCCTAAAAAATATAAATCTCAACGATGAGGTGTAGATAGTTGACCGTAGATTAGTGCTTGGAGAAGTTATATCAATAAAGTGGAAGAATATCAATAAATAAAATTTAAAAAAAAATATTTCTTACAATGTTTAAATATTTTCCTTCTATTTCGTTAAAATGTTTTTAAAAAATATGTTTTAAAATATATCATATGCTTTCGGAAGCATGGTGAATTTATTTAATATCAATAAACTGTTTTGTCATAGTGTCACTGTGGAAGAGAAAAAAAAAAAAACCTTATACCTTCAGAGGGAATTTTCATCTCTTTGTAAGATCCTTAATTCATATTTTCAATTTCGATATTTAACCCTGAAACATCCTGTTTATTAACAAGCCTTCATATTAATTAATTAAGGATGGAATTCGCGATCATTAGACAATTTTTTTTTTCTTTTTTTTTCCTAGCCCCTATAGAAAATTATATAATTGAAATTTTATATATATACATTTACATTGATTGTTCTTTTACTAGAGCATTGCTCCATTCTAAGGACAGGTTGAGATTTATGCTTGAAGTTTGTCGGGGGGTGCGGTCAGCAAAGAACAACATAAATAAACAAAACCATATTTATTTATTTTATGCCGACGATTCTTACCTACATGATATTAACCTATATGTACTATATAATACCTACATGAAATTCTTACTTCTTACCTACATGATATTATATTTCATCTGTCACTGTTTTCAATTTACTATCATACAACTCCACAAATATCAATCAATTAAAATTTTGTACTATTCAATTATCAGTTATCAATTTTTTATCATTTATGATTTAATTCAATATTTTTTATAATTCTAAATTTGTTTGTATACTATTCCTTTTCAATTGTATGTTACTCTAAATGTTGTTGTTATCTCTTTTGTTCTATAGCCC
>NW_027106787.1:84956-88998 GCF_000696795.3 Halyomorpha halys
ACTATGTCACCTACAGCAAATTTTCTTGTTGTATATATGTGTATACAGTTGTAAATATCAATAAATAAATTATTAAAAAAAAAAAAAATAATAAATTATTTATTGAAATTTTTATGTAAATACATTTTTAAGTATTTAAATTAAAATACATTTAGTTTATGTGATGTTAGATTACAATGGTATGATATAGGCAAGTAGAGAAACTATCTATTGGTAGTACTCCAATAACATTCTTCATTTGAAGGTTTCAAGACCATCTTCTTTTCAGTCATCTCGGATGTTTAAATTTATATTTAGGCTTACAGATTCGCTACCTTGAATTAAATTTAGACTAAGGACTGATTTGAAATCCTCTTACAAGACTGAAAACAGTTCTTCGATTCTGATTGTTACAGCGCTTACTAGAGCTACGGTCTAAGTTTCCAATCAATTACAAAAGACTAATTTGCATGATTATTATTTGCATATTTGGACCCTAATCTTCTTGTGTTCAATGCTTACAATCCAGAATCCTTAGTACTCCTTACTTCAGTAAAAATCAAATAATCCATAGTGAAATCAATGTTCAATAAGTGGCCGATTTACCCAAAACCAGATATTGTTTGAGGGAGCCCCCACAAGTAATTTTCAATAGGACTTGAAAATGTTGCCCTCTAGTGGAAACAAGAAAAAGAGCTAGCACATTATTTTTACAATGGCAATAACTACTTTCTACAACGGAACATGATTTAGTAGAACTTCACCACACCCAGGCTAGAGAGGCGGTGGTGGCAAGATGAGAAGGAAAGAACAAGAGAAAAACCCGTCTTCCATTCAGAACATCCAAACCAAGTAGCCTATAACCGATTTCATTATTCCTTGTAAACTAAGCAATGGTCAAAATTAATCCAAATTCCAACAGCTATCTTGTAACCTTTTGGAAAAACAAACTGAACCAATTGTTTCAAAATTATTAAAATAATTGAGGTTTTGTTTCATTTTGTTCATTATAATTATATCAAATATAGTACAGTCCAGTGATACCAGCAAATTATAAATAATTCGGGTAATATCCCCAACAATCAAATCCGGCGAATACATGAATCACACAGAAATCAATTCTTCCATAATTAACTCCCTAAACACCAAAACAGACTAGTTTATAACCTCACTTCCTCTTTTATCCCTGATAATCCTCTGAGACCCTTGATAAGAATATGGTCTCGACCTTCAAATGTAGAAATGTTATTGAAGTGCTACCAATTGAGTTCAAATCTTCGACATTATTATAGTTTTTATAAATCAATGAACTTTGCGGACAATGGAAAAAACAGACATCAATAAATTCGTAAAGTAATGTTTATTAATAATAACATTGTTGTTAAATTAATCGATAGGTATCCCAGTTTCCATCACTCTTTATTATTTCATCAACAGTCCAACGTCAACGTTTCACCCATGGTTTATTTTCAATGAATAAGTGTGAAAAAAGAATGGCTGCTTGAAGACGGCTCACTCATTTTTACGCTAATGAAAGGAAGAAGGAAAATTTCTTCCCTTAGAAAAAAATAGCTCCCTCATGCCCAAGTTTTTTCTTTTCCCAACAGAGAGGGCTAGAGGAGGCAAGCTTTTGCCGTTGGCCACATGGGGCGATAGTAGTGCCTACATTATGGGAGCCCCCCAATCCAGACTTTCCGTTCCCGAAACAATATTTATTCAATTGTTATCGAGAAAAGAAAGCAATATTTTTTCGTAAATAACAAAAACCAAAATTTTATGAATTTATTTTTTCAAATATCATGGAAGCCGCTAGTCATGTTTCTACTACTACTCCTCAATTGAGAGCTCATAGACATCTGTACGTCTTTTCCATGATATTAGCCAAAATAAATTCGCAAAATACTGATTTATTGTTATTTAGAAAAAATATTGTTTTATGAAAAACTGTATCTCAAGAACAATTGAATGTAAATATTTCTATTAGAGCTCTTATTTTATCAAATTTACTCTGGTTTAAATGTTCAGTTAATTTTTTTAGTGTTATAAGTAGTCTTGAAGATATGGAGCTGTGAATGTAAAATTAATTGTTGTAGTGTTTTGAAACTTATGTCGTTTTCTATTCTTCTCCTCCTATACCTCTCCTCTATATCCAACTATAGTTGGCAGAGTTATCAATTTTTACTTTTAACTATATATAAAAGTTTTCATTAAAGTAATCAAAAATTGCTGGGATATAACTTCCTTTTTTTCTCCGGACTCTTGGAATATTAGAAAAAAAACGCACGTGCTGCCCGAATAGAATGAATAGATTATATATCATACCCATTATATATCATGCCCACTATATATCCTACCCACTATATATCATACCCACTATGGAAGATATGTAACGATATTCTCGAAATAGAGAAAAAAAAAATGGCTAGAATAAAACGCGAAGAGTTTGCAGTTATTCAAAAGAGACCCAATTCACTGCAGACTGAATCAATTCACCAGATGCGATAAGGCGGTGGCGGGCTTTAATCTGGCGGGAATAGGAAGGCGGGAGATGCCAAAGCCCGGGAAAAAACAATAAATCGCCAGCCGACTCTGGCCAAGAGCCAGGCCGAGCTGCATAAATTTCCGGCCAGCTCACGCGCGCCCTCTGCCGCAGGTGTAGTCTCTTCTTAGCGAGGGCTGCCTCCGAGGTTGATATATCCTCTACTGTCGGGGACACTCCAGCAATTATAATACAATATCTCTAAGCAACAGTATGGCAGTGGTATAATATGAATACGCGTAAAGTTTAAGGAAGTTTTGGTATCCACTTCGAAATTTACTTAGAAGAAGAGTCTGCGGACGTCATAGATTTCAATGAAACTTGGTGACACCAGGTCAGAAAACTCGATTGACTTTCCTTTTTTTTTAAATAACAAAAAGAAAACATTCAGGAATATAAGTTAATTTAAGGTTAATGTTATGAGATTTTGACACCCGGGGCAAAACTTTAAATGGGGTCCATTGCCGCACTGGGAGGGTTACGTATGTGCTCTGGAGGTATTAAATTCCGACAGTTCACTGTCATGAAATCTACGTGTTTCGATTGCTTGTCGCGCACACAAGACCTACCCGTACTACAAGACCTTCGTGTATAGGTGGAAGGAGGCTGTGGCCCCTACTCACTTCTCCCTGGGCAGGAGAGAATAAGCTACACCAGCAAGGCCTCAGTAGAAGAGCAAGATTTATTGTGTAGCAATAGCAAGCTGTGTGCACACACACACACATATGTAAATGTTTGGCATATGCAGCAATGAGTTGTACCAACTGCTGCGAATAGGCAGGGTAGGGTGATAAATAAATAAATAAATAAAAGATTGCTTGTCGCGCATACGCAAACCCTTTACAGTACTACCAACTATCAAGCAAATCCTGATAATACGACAATACTGCTACGACGGCAAATGTTATAGTCTCCACGATGGTAGTGGCTGTACCATCAATATCACTATAATCGTCACTGTGGAACCTGTGGTTCAGTGATTTATTACTAAAATTATGTTATGGTATTTTTATACATTATTACTGTTCCTATTATTGTACTGTTATTATGTTGACATGGAAAGACTCGCAAAAAGTCCATTAAGAGAAGCAGAGGAAATTGGCTTGCAAGTAAATAAAGACAAAACAAAGCATGTGATTGTCAAGAATACTGAAATAAAAAAAAAATCTGGATCTGAGTGTGTACAATGCCATGATTAAGCCAGCTCTACTATACGGCTGCGAGATGCATGAGCTGCTGAGACTGACCAGTCAATATCTCATGATAAGAAGGCAAGGAGGTTAAGAAGGGCGGGTCATGTGTAGTAGGCCACAGACCGTGTGGTAGCCAAAACCAAGATGAATAGACAGAATCAACAAAGATGCAAAAGTGCTGCATGCAGCAAACTGGAAAGCAGCCTAAGACAGACAGGCGTGAAGAAGGCTGGTTCTAGCGGACAAAGATCTACAAGCTCTGTAGTGCCAACAGTAGGGGTATTCATGATGTTGTGTTAAATGTTAAATGTTTTACCATGTTAAATGTTAT
>NW_027106787.1:89623-89975 GCF_000696795.3 Halyomorpha halys
GTAATTATTTATTAAATAAATCAAAAATTCGTATCCATTTTTGTCTCAACACTTTATTTTTCACCAGTCCAACGTTTCGGCCATTCTAGCCATCTCCAAGGACATCTGCAATATATTTCTTCCTCACATTAATTTAAAGTTTCTTTTGCAGACTATTCTGCCCAAGTCATTTTCTTTAAAATCATTAATATTTAATTTTTCTTATATAAGATTATCCACAGTTAATACACTACCGTATAACAAACCATTTATTTTTAGTTATATGGTAGTGTATTAATTGTGGATAATCTTATATAAGAAAAATTAAATATTAATGATTTTAAATTTTTAAAAATAGACTGTTTGAATAGGC
>NW_027106787.1:91715-119961 GCF_000696795.3 Halyomorpha halys
TTTTATTGGTCTATATGTGATTGTATTTATACAAATCTATTTAAATAAACATACATGAATAAAGTTACACATAGACCAGTTAAATATAATTTAAAAGATAAACATGAACGTTTTTGTCAATCCAACAGATAAATTTAAATAAATTAAGAGAGGTTTGTCCTGAGTTGAAATCGAAATAAGCCAAGCTATGTTTAGGGAAAATCGCCCTTGGATATGGGTTAAAAATTTTAGAGCGGATTTAATCTGAGGACACCGCATTAGAACAAGTTGTAAATTTTGTGCTGGCCGCAGAGGAACATAAATACCGATTGCCTTCCAATATCCTGATTGATTCGGCTTAGCACTGCCAAATACATAAAGCACACAAAATGTCTGTTATTTGTTCCACATTTACCTTTTTTTTATGACTTCCATCTCGCAGAGGTAAAATAATTCCTCGAGATTTATTTTGTCAGTAATGATTGGCGTATATCATTCACCTCATGGATCCTAAGCATGGTGCTATCTTTTTAAAAAAGAAATACGTGGAAAATGGTGTGACCGAGTAGAGGAGAGGTAAAAGTAACCAATTTGTTTATTATTAATAAGAAAATTAAAATACATATGCTTGTGACTTATTCTTGAATATATATATATTTTTTTCTAACCTTCTATGTTTATTTATTTAATAATACAATTATATATAGTACTTACAAGCTAAGGAATATATATACACTTAAGACAATTAATCTTGGTTTGCCTTGCGGCATTATAAGATAAGACAAGCTTGGTCCGCTGAAGGCGGTTTTACATAAGTAGCTGCATTCCCAGGGGCTAACAAGGAATGGGGAGGGACCATTCCGGCTGGTGGTCATTGAATATATATTGAAATATATGACTTTTTTAACCCCTTCGTGGTCATTTATGTCACAAGGAGGAGGGAAGTTATCTAGAGGTGACCATTTATTTCATGGTGGAGGTCAAATTTTTTATTACGTGAGACCACCACAGAATAAATAGTTCTAATGATTATACTGATGCACTATATATAATAATCCTTCCTGAGGATTCCTAAGAGAGAAAATCGCACTGAGGTCTGCCAATTTTGGCCTTGCCAAATCTCTGGGCTATTAAACGCCATCGAGAGATGCTATGTATAAGGTGTTTGCTTTTAGTGGATCAGAGGATTCTATTGTAATATTTATTAGTTTTAATAAATATTACGATATATGACCTGCTTATTAATTTGTTCAATTAAAGTATTTACAAGAAATATACATTTCAATATATGATGTTTGTCTGACGAGTATAGTAGTTCTCATGTTAGCTGAGGTTAGATAGGTTACGTCGTGCGTAACGAAGTGGTTTTGGTGGCTCTAATAGTTACAGTAGGGGTATTCATGATGTTGTGTTAAATGTTAAATGTTTTACCATGTTAAATGTTATAACTATAAGATTGTGAGCAGCCCTATTTGAAGACATGTTAAACGTTAAACGCATAAGAGCCCCTAGCGGATTTTCTCAGCAACTTGTTGTATAAGCCTTTATGTTTATAACCTTCCTTCCAGAACCTCATGTTATTGTTTACTTCAGTTTTGATTTAAGTAATTAATTACAACATGCCTAGAGTGAGTGAAAAGTGGAATTTGTGTGAAAGTTTAGCTTATGAAATGAAATGATGGTTCATATAGTGAGATTTTTTTCTGGCGAGCGTTTACAAATTTTCAGATAATAGAATGAAATTACATTGTTTTTTTTACTGTTTTTTTTTTTCTCAAATGTATCATTAAAATTATCCATTCTGGTTTAATAACAGGGATATGAATACCACAAACACACGAAAAATGGCGGCGATCTCAACTGGTCTATTGTGTGACGTCATTCTCCATTTAACAGACCAAGTAACAGGCTCTCAGCCATGTTAAATGTTATTTCGTTTTACCACGGTAAAAGAAGGCAATTTTTTTCGATTTAACATGAGTTTTTCCATTTAACACGCTTTAACATGTTAAACCAAAGATCATGAATACCCCTAGTATAGACCAGGAGGTAGCGAAGTCGCTATAGGACTACACAAAAAACAGTTCAAACTCCTATCGGCATCATTTTCGGTTTTGAATGGTTTACTTTGCCAGAATAATAGGCTTACAGATATGTCGGTTCTCTCAATTTCTTAAGAAATAATACACATCTATTTATATAGAAACATATAAATATTTATTTAATTATTTCCTATCGATTTTCCTTCAAAGAGGATGCTTCCAGGCTCATACCCGGCCTCAAGTTCCGATTGTTCATCTGCTTTTTTTAACCTACTTATTCCGACCGAGGCTTCATCTCTTCATCTGAATTTTTTCTCTCCTAGGATGTATGCCATCTCGATACCTCCTGTATATCTGCAGGAGCTTATTTATTATAATTATAATTATCTCATGGTAGACAAGCTGTATTTTTTTTATATATATAACTGGATGTGACAATGATAAAAATCTATACGATTACTTTCAATGCTATTTGAAATTGAAATTGTAAATTGTAGTTCTTCCATGAGGGGCTGAAGAATCCAGATTTCGTAAAAGGTCTAGAATCTTCAGGCCTCAGTTCAAGATTTAAAATAAGTAACGCAGGAGGTATCCAGGTGAGCAAAATGCTCAAATGAGGAAAAAAAGATGTCATGTTAGGAGTGTACTGGCTAGAGAAATGTAAAGAAGAATTACCATTGCGAGGAGGCTAGAGTAAAACTTTTTTTTTTTTAATATTTATTTATTGCTGTTTACAAATTTATTTACATTTTAATACATTTAGTAAATCTGATCTAAGTTAAATTGGAGTGTTACAGGCGTGTAGAGAAACTACCCATTGGTAGCACTCTAATGACACTTTACATTAGCTGGTCTCGTGGCCATCTTCTTTTCAGGCACCTCGGAGGATTGTCAGGAATGGAAGAGGATGCAAGATTAGAAACTAGTGGGTTTGAGTGGTTAGAGAGTTTATAATGGAAGGAGTGATATCTGGTTTGGGCTAGATCGGTTACATAGGGAACATTAAGGTCTTTATGTATGATTTTATTTGTGACAAAGGAAGGAATATTGAGGATTTTACGAAGGATTTTGGATTGTAAGGATTGAATACGAGAATAATTCGATGGTTTAGTGGAGCCCCAAAGCTCAACTCCGTATCTCCAGATTGGCCTTATTACAGTCATGTAGATCAGTCTTTTGTAATGTGTTGGAAGTTTAGACCGTTTGTCTAGTAAGTGCTGTAATAGTCGAAATCGACGTGCAGTTTCCTGTATTTTCAGTCTGGTGTGAGGAATCCAAGGTAATCGTTTGTCCAAATGTAGTCCAAGGTAGCGGATCTGTTCGACAGGGGTAAGAGTAACATCATTAAATGAAACTGTAGGGCAGTCGGTAGGTTTACGACGAAGGGTAAAGGTGATTTGATGGGATTTGTTGGAATTTATCTTAATCCTCCAATTACGATACCATTCTTCGAGGGCTGTGATATGGGATTGGAGATTTTGGGATACGATTAATGGGTTATTATTAACAGCGAGCGCACTTGTGTCATTGGCATACGTGGTGAGGATAGTGTTAGGATTGGTTGGAATGTCTGCTGTATAGACGGTGTAGAGAATGGGACCAAGGATAGTACCTTGAGGAAGAGTAAAACTGAATTGAGTGTAAGTGGGGATATAAAAGAGGCAGTAACATAAGCAAGCGGCAACAACAACATCATAGGTTTAATGGAAGGTAAACAAAAGTATAAACAAAACAGATGAAATACTATAAAAGTATGGACTTTTATTTCCCAATATGACCAAAATGCTCAAAGCTACACCTCTCCCAGGTTAATGCAGTAAGCTGCCTAGAACCACATTATTTATATTTGTGTTTACATTCTTTATCCAAACAAAACCACAATTGTCTAACTCACATTGGGTGATATTCTCACAATTATATTATTTTCTCTTTATAACTTTGTTTATTATACAAGTGGAAATCAAAATCAAAATATTATATAGATTATGGATGAGCATTTAAAAAAATGTTTTCTTATTAAAACTTATAGATTAATAATATTTTATTTGTTCTGTGTTTCAGCTTTGAAACCTAAAATGAAAAGCCATTACAGAGGGCACAAAATGGCCATTTGGTTGAACTTGATACCACAGCTCCACCAACCAGGCGACCAAGATGTCAGCATGCGCCACCACCACTTCCATGAGAGGGCTAGTCACTATTATGCAGGTCAAATCTTGTTGATATAATTAAATAAAACATAAATTGCCATTAGTCGTCCCATTGTTATGTTTATTAGTGATATCATTTAATATAGAGTTATTATATCATATGTTCTTCTTTCCGATGCTTATTAAATTTTAATTTGAGAATCTAGATGATGATATAACTGATAAGAAAACCATTTCTCTTTTTCTTTATTCACTAGAGTCATTAATTTCTGGAATGGTATAAATGATAATTATCTATTTCTAAAGTTTTGTTTTTCATTGTAATAAAGATCATAATAATAAAATTTTTAAGATAAATCATATAGAGACATTAATCCATTTATTTCCAGAAATACAATTAAACATCAATAATGTTTAATGAGGTGTAGATAGTTGACCGTAGATTGATGATTGGAGAAGTTTGTCGGGGGGTGCAGTCAGCAAAGAACAACATAAATAAACAAAACCATATTTATTTATTTTATGCCGACGTTTCGACCTGAGTTTCAGGTCTTCATCAGGGCTATAGAACAAAAGAAATAACAACAACATTTAGAGTAACATACAATTGAAAAGGAATAGTGTACAAACAAATTTAGAATTATACAAAATATTGAATTAAATCATAAATGATAAAAAATTGATAACTGATAACTGTATAGTACAAAATTTTAATTTATTGATATTTGTGGAATTGTATGGTAGTAAATTGAAAACAGTGACAGATGAAATATAATATCATGTAGGTAAGAAGATATATATAATATAAGATATGCAAGTAGTGTCTAAAAAATTGAAAAATTAAATAAATAAATGGAATCTACAAATTTAACATTATGACAAACAATGAAAGATAGTGAGTGGCTTATATCTGAATTACATTTATACTTGCTTATATCTGAAGTACCTACATTTACACTGTGTTAATTACTTATACTGTTCTTTGCTGACCGCACCCCCCGACAAACTTCTCCAATCAATAATGTTTATATATTTTTATTAGTATATCATTTTAAAAGTTTTCATTTTAATTTCTTATTAGAATTAATCACAAGAGTTTAACATTAGTATATAAGAAGCCAAATATAAACAATCATTGTTTAAGTAACTTTTTTTTATTTTCAAAGAAATATACCTAATACAAAAATGCTCCTACATCTATAGTTTTGAAATATACCATGAAAAATAAATATAGTATTTTTTACGGGAGAGAGGAGGTTTATATTTAATAATAATATTCTTGAAATCATGCAAAAATTAAGAATTTTTTTTTTGGAATTTTAAGGTTGAACAGCTACCCAGCGGTCCAGATGCAAATAAATTTGCCAAACATATATTTTTGATATCAATTAACGTTAAAACCGAAGAAATATTAATAAAATCGCCTTATTTCTACCCTTGTGCAGAAATGAGCCAAAAAGAATTAAAATATATGTTTTAAGTATATAAGCAAATGTAAAATATCTTTCTATTATATAAACAATTTTTTAGTGATCACCATGTAATATTTTATTTTACATATGATTATCTTATATTTTATGATCGGTTATAGATTAATTTTAACTTTTCTGATCTCTAATATATTAGGGTTCTCTCATATGTTTCTTAAGATGCAGAAAATGAAAATGCTATCGATTTATCTTAACTTTCCTGTTTTCTAATATAAACATATAAGGGTCCATTTTTATGTTTTGTGAAATTCAGAATATGAAAATGCTATCGATTTTAGAATCGCGTATCGATTTATTTTAACATTTCTGATTTCTAATGTATTAGGGTCCTCTTATATGTTTCTTAAGACGTAGAATACGAAAATGCTATCGATTTTAAAATCGCGTATCGCGTGTCGATTTATTTTGCCTTTTCAGATTGCATCGTACTTAGGTCCCTTTATATGTTTTAAGGGATGCAGAAAATGGTAATGCTATTAACTTTAAAATCGCGCTTCAATTTATATTTACTTTTCTTTGGGTACCTTCGTTTATTAGGGTGCCATTATATATATTAGGCCATTTGTGTGTTTTCTACATCTTTCAAAAATTCCTAAAGACATTAACATGTTTGAGATCGGAAAACTTATAATAAATCGATAGCATTTTCGTTTTCTTCGTCTTAAGAAATTAATAAGAGGACCCCCAATATATTAGAAATCAGGGAAGATGAAATAAATCGATACGCGATTCTAAAATCGATAGTATTTTCGTTTTCTTCGTCTTAAGAAATTAATAAGAGGATCCTAGTATATTAGAAATCAGGAAAGTTAAAATAAATCGATGCGCGATCTTAAAATTGATAGCATTTTCGTTTTCTATTAGTCTAAAAATATGTAAAAGGACTCTCATACGCTAAAAATCAAAAATTGTAAAGAATAAGCGAAATTTAAAAAAAGTAATCTAATTGTTATTCGAATAATATTGTATTCTAATAATGTTGTATTCGAATAATTTTCTATTCGAATAATTTTTTATTCGATTGAAATGATATTTCAAATATTCGTATACAAAATTATTCGGATTGTTTAGTCGTATTTTTATTCGAATAAAAATGTATTCGTCTCTCATCATTCGAATACAAACTTCGAATAAAAATGTATTCGTTCCTCGTCAATCGAATACTTTTTGCCCAACTCTGATTCTATATATGATCACTGTGTAATATTTTATTTTACATACAAGGTGAAATAGTAAAAGTTGGTCTCATAAAAAATTGAGTTTAACTGATTAAGAACATATTTTTTGAAAAAAATAACAATGAAATAGTTATCTAATACCTAATAAAGTTAATACCACAAGGTTATACAAATAGTGTAATTATTACAATGAAAGTTGGTACCAGCAACAAATATTTTTGGAAGGATTTATTTTTAGAATTATTTTATAAATTATCTTTCCACATATTTTTGTATTAGTTGAAAGGTTTTAAAAAGCTAATGCATAATAAAAGTGACTCATTCAATTTAAGCGCCCAAATTTTCAAATAGTTTTCGATGGGACCCCTCACTGCCCCAAGTCAGAAGTCAGGATGGGCTACACATGGTCTATTTACAGAATTAGTGGTGTATGGTTGGGAAACACAGCTCTATATCATGGCCCTTTAGCCATCATATAATTTGTTTTACTGCTAATGTGCTGTCAAACCTTTATTCCAGTATAAACAAAATAAACTATCATTGAATGAATAACACAGTAAAATACATAGAAAATATTGACTCTCTACTAGAAAAGATTTATTTTTAATAATGTTGAATTAATCTATATTTATTTAAACAGGTGCAGTGAGACCTGAATCATTCACTAGAGCACCTCCGACAACAGGAGTCCCAGAAGGAGGTTCAGAGCCTCTCGAGTGTCCACCCAACTCAACAAGCGATGAACCTCTCGGGCTATCAGGAGTAGAGGAGGCTCAAGAACTAGAACGCAACTATTACTCCACATCAACAGCTTTTGGTATAACACTCGGCCTCGGATGTCTTCTGCTTCTTCTTAATGCACTCATATTCTCAGCCATCTACTGCCAACGGAGGAGAAAGAGGCGACCGGAACCTGAAGCTGTAGAAATGAAAGAGAGGAAACCTCCTCCACCAACTCCACCTCTGCGTACTTCCAGTGTACCTGTGACTCCTGCTACAGTAAAAAAGAGGGTGCAAATTCAAGAGATATCTGTGTGACCATTTGAAAATATTCAACATTTTTTAAACCGCTGCATTACAAACAGAAATGACACTATTTCAGAAATCAAGTCATATTTTTATAATAATATGTCACTTCAATAATAATACTGGGTATTTTACATCACAACTGATAAAAGAAAATCACTTAATACAAAGTCAAATCTTAACAAAAGATTTATTTATTTATCTTTACTTAAGAAACTTATTTTTTCTACATTATGTAATAATTGGGTACTTGTGTAGATAATGGGCAACCACTAGCGCTGTAGGTAGTGACAATTAGTAACACTGCACTGGAAACTTTTTTATCAGTTTGATGTTTACTAGGTTACTTGTGGTGGCCAAGAGTGTGAAGGCATCACCTTCATGAGCTCAATTCAGAAGCAGAACTAGTTAGAATCTGGCCTGGGCATATAGAAATTTAGGTAGGGGATAAATTTTAAAAAAAGGTTCCTTGTGTTATGATTTTTAAAAATTTCTTTCTTTTATTTTTCTAGTTATTTGTTGCCACCAAAGATATTCAGTTGTATTTGTTATATATTTAAAAAAAAAAAATTATAATAATTTGGGAATTGTTTCAAAAGAAAGAAAACACAGTCAAAGATTTCCAAATTTAGGCCCTCAACTGAACAGGATCGAATGGGAGTTTGTTTATCTCTTGAGCAAGCATTGCAACCAAAAATCAACAGTTCTCATCCAATTAAAGCAGAAATAATAATAGTATACAATCCATATAATTTAATTTTTATGAATATAAAATTATTTTGCTTTAATTAGATCTCAACTGTCAACTTCTGCTTGCTTGGTAGATAAATCCCAACGGTTCTTTTCAGTAAAGGTTTAATTCAAAATTCATTTTTATACAAATCAGTATATGGTATAAAATCTGTTTACAAAATTCAGGAAAAAGACATTTTAGTTATCAGACAAAATTTTTGAACATCCTCAGATGAATTTTTTCATAATATCTCATAAATAAGAACCACACAGACAATGCCAATGCTTTTCATATCCACCGTTGACAATGATCATGGTTACCCATCATCAATCCAAGTATCAGTAATTGTAATTATGTAAGTATATTAACAGTATGCCTAATGTTTTAGAATTATAGCTAATATTTGCTGACTGATAAGTATTAAAGTGAAAAGCCAAAAAATTGGCCATACTTTATCATCTATTATGTTTTCATATCTGTTATCAATTAATACCTGCAAAAAAAATTTTATGTTTAAGTATAATTAATTATATATACATTAAAATCACTGCTAATTATAATCCGGGCAGAAAAGTCATAATTTATGATAAAAAATGAAAAATTACCCTCTTAAAAAGTAAAAAGATATTATTTCAGATTAAGGTGAGTTTTTCAACTGACTTAACTTCGCTAATAACACAAGTTATTAAACATTATATTTGTTTAAAGATTCAATCTAAAAACCATCATTAACTTTTGCTAATATTATTTATGTTAATAACTTTTCTAATAATATTAACTATTATTAACATTGTACTTAACTCAATAAATGAATTTTGTGATCACTCTGGGAGAGTTAATTATTTTCAATTACAATGACATCTGAATTAAATGATGCAGTAAAATAAAATGTAAAAAAAAATTTATTTATTTAATAAAATGTCGTTGAATGTATCTCGTAATCACACAGTATGTAATTCGTAAGAATAATAACATGTATAAGATGGAAGTTATAAGTTAGCTGTTAAAAAAATTATTGTATACAACATTTTGTAAATAATTCCTGTAAAATTCTGAAAAATTACTTGTAATTTTTTGTATATATAAAGTTTAAAAAAAAAAATAAATAAAGGATCAACTACATAAAAAAATTAATTATTGTAAACAGTTGTAAGAAAATAAATATGTGTAAAAGTTAATTTACTTTATTTATTCCTTTCCCAGTAAATTATTTTAATAGATAATTATGTTATTATTATTTTTAAAAATAATAAACTAAGTGACCTGTGATAGAATTTCACACAAACCATAGATATGTACCAGGTTTAAAAACACCAATTTAGACCTGTGAGAACTCTCGCATATGATCAGTTTCCTCCTTCTCTTTAGTTTATTCAAAATATGCTCATTTGTATAAACAATATAATAGATAAGAACACAATTGGTACAGCTGAATACTTCATAAAGACTATCTTTAAGTAATTTGATTATGTTCATTTTATTTATCTTTCTGTTTATATACATGCAGAGATTTTATTATTTTTATTTCTTATTATATTATTATGATTACTTTAACTTTTCTGATCTCTAATATATTAGGGTTCTCTCATATGTTTCTTAAGACGCAGAAAATGAAAATGCTATCGATTTATCTTAACTTTCCTGTTTTCTAACATATAAGGGTCCATTTTTATGTTTTGGAAAATTAAGAATATGAAAATGCTATCGATTTTAGAATCGCGTATCGATTTATTTTAACATATCTGATTTCTAATGTTTTATGGTCCTTTTATATGTTTCTTAAGACGTAGAATACGAAAATGCTATCGATTTTAAAATCGCGTATCGCGTGTCGATTTATTTTGCGTATTCAGATTGCAACGTACTTAGGTCCCTTTATATTTTTTAAGGGATGCAGAAAATGGTAATGGTATTAACTTTAAAATCGCGCTTCAATTTATATTTATATATGTATGTATAGTTGACCGTAAAAATAGATATATAGGGAGATGGTCAGGGTTGCGGTCAATAGTGAAACAAAAATAGTTTAAAACTATTTATTTTCCAACGTTTCGCCCCACTTTGCAGGGCTTCATCAGGGCTAAAAGATACAAAATGAAACTATGTTAAGATAAAATGATAGAAATAAAAATAAAAAGATACAATGAAAAGAATAAAAAACAAGTAACAAAGGCAAGAGCAATAGTTTCATACAAAAATACGTAAAATATAAAGCTAAAAAAGATTTATTAATTTTTATTTATTATTATGTTATCATTCATCATCATATTGCTCAAGATTGTAATACTTAATACCAGTATGTGATTTGGACAATTAAATCTTTGGAATATGAAGAAGATGGTCAGGGTTAAGGTCAAGAAAGAACAAAATAGTTTCCAACTATTTGTTACCTGACGTTTCGCCCCAATTTTCAGGTCTTTATCAGGGCTGTTCAAGACGATAGGCTAAACGGGTATTGACAATCAATGCTTGTCAATGTCTATTTAGCCTACCGTCTTGAACAGCCCTGCAAAGTGGGGCAAAACGTCGAATAATAATAGTTAAAAACTATTTTTTCTTTTTTGACCTTAACCTTGATCATCTTCTTCATATTTTAAAATTATATGGTCAACTATTTATATATGCAATTAAATCTTTAGCTCAAAATATTATTATATACCACTGATGAACAGAATAAACACATTTGATACAATCATTTTCGGTATATTGAGCTGGACTTGTTTCAAAACACTATATAGTTGAATAATTTGGGCTATAAAAACCAACTGAGCTATTCGCTCAATCGTCACATAAGTATCCCTTATCGAAACTAACCCTTGCCTAATTTGAGCAATATCTCAAACATGGTTCATTTTTGGACTTTAAAACACAGGGCCCAACTTTTGTTCCACAGTATCACCAAAATCTTTAAAACTCAATTATTACTGTCTAGGTCTTCTGTCCAAGTTTTGAAACCTCTCACTTTTTTTAAGTTCTAGTAAGAATTTTTTTTTTTTAAATATTTATTTATTGTTATTTACAACTGTACATTATAATACATTTAGTAAATCTGATCTAAGTTAAATTAGAGTGTTACAGGCGTGTAGAGAAACTACCCATTGGTAGCACTCTAATGACATTTTACATTAGCTGGTCTCATGGCCATCTTCTTTTCAGGTGCCTCAGAAGATTGTCAGGAATGGAAGAGGATACAAGGTTAGAAACTAGGGGGTTTGAGTAATTAGAGAGTTTGTAATGGAAGGAGTGATATCTGGTTCGGGCTAGATTGGTTACATAGGGAACATTAAGGTCTTTATGTATGATTTTATTTGTGACAAAGTAAGGAGCATTGAGGATTTTACGAAGGAGTACGAATTTAAAAATCAAAATTGGGATTCATCACTTCTCTATCAAATTCCATTTTTTTTTTATACATCATTCCTGAGAACTGGAAAAGGGATTGATATTACCATATTATACCTATATATAATTAGGGGTTAACATACCTTGCAACAGTAATTGGTTTTCTAAAATATAGAACTGTATACTTTCTTCGACTGTCTTGCATAGCATACTAATACAAAACAAAAGAATGAAAATGTAGCATTGTTATAGTTCAATTTGATCAGAATAGACTTCCTGAACTAAATTGCCAAAGGAAATACAGTACTTCTAATCAAAAATGAGACTGGACATTTTCAATTGACTAAACAATTTTCCCCTGAATAACAGTTATTACTTAACAATAGCTAAAAGTGCTTAAAATGAAATAACCTCTTATTTATCAAAAAATTATAAGTGAAATTCAAGAAACTCCAGAATGTATTATAAGTAAAGTACTATAAATTCCAATATAATATATGATAACACCCCATTCACCTTAAAACCAATTATCACATAGGACAGAATGAAAAGAGCTGGATTGTTTTTACAGAACTCGACAAGGTATGGAAAACAGTTATTTCGACTGGCTACATGGAATGTCCGCAGCCTGAACAGGAAGGAGTGCGAACTTTTGGAGAAAATCGTGGACCCTCACCTCAAAACACAAGTGTTGGATCCAATCCATGGAGATGCGTCATCTTCGTATGGTGGAAGGAAGGACAAAACAAGATAGAATTCGGAACAACGCCATACGGACTAGCCTCGGGGTTAAATCGGCTGAGAGCATCCTAGAGGAGCACAAGCTAAGGTGGTACAGACACCTCCTTAGGATGGAGCAGGAAAGAACTGCCAGGAAGACGTATGTAACTCGCGTGGAGGGAAGAAGGCCATGAGGAAGACTGGGCATTTCCGGGAAGGAGAGTGTTAAGGAGGCGGATATGGACTGGAGTAGAAGAGAGTTGGTCCAAGAACGAGACATCTGATCCAAACTTGACAAATCGTAACCCTGTGTGATGATAATGATAACACTGCTCCTAACGCTGACTGGTACACAGATAAAGAAAATGGTGGTCCCATAAACAAATACTGATAATAAATAAAACAATTTTAAGTAATTATGGATTATATAAATAAAACTTTCTTTCAAATGGTAACTTCCTTTTGTTAATTGGTTCAGTACTTAGCCTGATAATGACCTCCAGTTTTTTCTCATAAATTCATTAATATTTTCTTAAATTTAATGCAATAACAAATTTGGTATTAGTATATGCCACAAAAGAAATAAAGTGTCTGTGTTTTATAAATAAACAGTCAAAATCGTTGAACTCTGATTGTCATTAAAATAAAAACAAATCAAGAAAATAACTTTCACTTTGCAACTTACCTTGTATCTGAAATTAATCCTTGTTTGTTGTTAACATAAAATTCTTTATTATTCACCATGGTAATACTTGCCTTTACTGTTTCCCATGTATAGATTAAGTAAAAGTAAAAAAACTGATTATTGTCAAAACAACCTTAGAAACAAGAAAATAGTTACAATATTGTTTTCGATGATAGTCAAATTTGTGTAGGAAAAATCTCTAATGTGTTTTACATCTTATTTCATTACCTTCTACAAATTCAAATGTAGAATATAGATATTCATAAAATGTTAAGCTTTCCAACAGTATATATAATATGTCTATTCCAGCAGGCCAGGCAATGATTTTCTATTGCTATATTTGAAGATGTATTTA
The DNA here is from genome assembly GCF_000696795.3 of Halyomorpha halys. NCBI lineage: Eukaryota > Metazoa > Arthropoda > Insecta > Hemiptera > Pentatomidae > Halyomorpha > Halyomorpha halys. The sequence goes on from NW_027106787.1 coordinate 105,416, forward strand.
GATTAATTGAACATAATATATGGATGAAGTGATAAGACGGTAATTATAGTAATATAAATGTTAACAACTAACTTCAACATGACTTAACTACTCTACACAAAACTTGGGAGTGGTTTAGGGCTCTATAAACTCCACTAAAAGACACAAACTGGATCTAATTAAACAAATTAGAAGCGGAGATATAAAATAAAACGCATGAAAAGTTTTTCCTTATTTGAAACTACTACATCGGCCTTACAACGGAATTAAATCTAAAAAAGAGGAGACATTCGGCTTTCCAATGGATGTATTAACTTATGAATTGAATAAAATGCAGAGGAGTTATGAACGATTAATTGAACAATGTCCACCAAAATAAAAATAAAAAATCCACTAAATAAATCAAGGTGCAAAAAAATTTTTATTTTCGTTTAAAAATGGTATTTCAGCAACGCTAAAAAATGAATATGATCTGCTTTTTTCTAAATAAAATTTATTTTTAATTTTTAGTAAATAAAAAATCATTTAATAGAATTAGAAATATTTTTTTTCTTATTCTTCTGAAAGAGACAAATCGATTGGCACATAATAACCATGAAAAATTTATACATTTTGAGCTATGCACAAAAAATGCTTAATTTTGTTAGTAACTTTTTTTTTTACGGAAAAAATCCAAGCAGCCTATAACCAGTCTATAACCTTCCTGAGAAAATTCTGAACATTTAACAAAAGACCTATCACAATCAAATATTGATCTTTATATATTATATTAGATTACCATTCTTATTTCCATAAATTTGTTTTCAACCTAGGAAAATGTTTTTCCTTTTCTTTTCCACTTTTTTTTTTACCAATTGTTTTCATAAATTATATTCATCCATATTTTATAACTACAAACAATGAAAGATGATTAATTATTTCCAATAAACAAAGTTGGAGGTACCTTCCTTATGTTGGATAATTTCTTTAGGATTATGAGTCTTCCTAGGGACAAGGTATTCCTTACTATTTCACAACTAGTACTATTATCAGGATAAGGTATATATAGATATAATTAAAAGAAAAAATAATAAAATTATTATTATTATTATTATTTATTAATGTGAAATCATAAAATTATTTACAAAATGAATTTATAAATATAAAAAAAAATTGGAGATGATGATCAGAGGAGCAGTTAAATTGAAAAAAAAAAAGTACAGTACTGTTTAATTTACAATGGGGTTTTGGCCCGATTAGAAGCCATCTTTCGAGAAGAAAAAAAAAGAAAAATCTCACCTCATGAATAGCAAAGATAGACAGCGATATATCTTTACAGTTCAGAAGGTGAGATTCTCTCAGATCAATATCACATAATACTCTATTCATGAATACTTAAATTTGACTCCTCCTCTAAATATCATCACCTAAATCGTAACTACAATTAACTACTTCATACATAAATGTAAAAAAAAAAAAAAAAAAGAAATATTAAAAGGTTTAAAATATGTACTTCTATTTTACAAATAATTATTCAGAAATATTGCTGTAACATTCAAAACAAGACTAGCTTAGTTTCAAAATAATACATTTAACAATAAGTCAAATAAATTTATATTATAATACATAAACTTCATTTATGCACTATACTTTACAAATTTGTACAGGAAACAAAAAGAAAACAAAAGAAATAGGTAGTCATTAAAAATAGCTATAAAATTAAATTAAAATTAACAATTTAGTATCTATTCAAGATTCATTTTTAAACTTTAAGCTAAACCTATGAGTTCGCCATACTCATTTTCGCTGCTTCTTGACGAATAACTGATATAAGTTCCATATTGATTAAGAAGACAAATCTTAAGCCAGCAATCTGAAATTAAATCAAAACAGAACACATATAACTCTCTCATTAATCAAATAACATAAACAACGTGGAAATATAAGAAATTCACTTGCGTTCAAGTAATCTATAAATTGCTTTAAAACATGTAATTTTATAAAAAAAACAAGCTATACTCCCTTCTGAAAATAATTTTAATAAAATAAACTCGTACTTAATAAACATACTAATTTAATATTAGAATCCAGCCTGAAAGCAATCTATAAAATGTTTCCAAATTTATTTTGTAAAAACAACACAAATTACCACCCTAATAATTTTTTTTTATTACGCCAAAATACAAGGCACTTCCGCCTTCCGTGCTTGCGCAGCCCAATATAATTTACTTTTTTTTCACCCTTATCACTCTTCTTGAGTGAAACTATTTCTTATATCTTGTAATAATGGACAACATTTCTTCGAGGTGGCAAAGCTTGCAGAAGTGCTTGCTTCCGAGAGTGGGCTCTCAAAAACACCAATTTCGAACAGATATTTTGACAGAAAATCGTGGTCAGTCTGCATTCTAAAATAGGCTACACTTTGTCTTCTTGGTAGGTTCTTTGGTATCTGTTCCACTAGCAAGCATGCCCAAGATTTACCTTCCGTAGCTCCTTCGTGCCTCTGAACTATGAGTTTTTTATTCGCATCAATTGTTCATTTGGCAGAGCTATATGGTAGAGGAAGGTTTGGTTGGAACTCAAGAGAACCTTGTTACTTATTTTTATTCTTATCATTGTATCTTATCTTTGTATTTTTACTCTTATCATTGTATCTTATCTTTGTATTTTTACTCTTATCATTGTATCTTATCTTTGTATTTTTACTCTTATCATTGTATCATTTTGTATCTTTTTAGCCCTGATGAACCCCCACAAAGTGGGGGGAAACGTCGGAAAATAAATAGTGTAAACTATTTTTGTTTCTCCTTTGACCGCAACCCTGACCATCTTCCTATGTTTCCTGATGTGGTTTTTTTGTAGGGTGGGTTCGCCACTCCCATGCCTATTTTTGTGAGTGCCACCCATTGGCGATCGAGGGAGTTTTGGCCGGAGGAGGCTGTGAGTGAGTTTTGCATAATTTCATGCTTGAAAAAAGCCTTTTATGCTTGAATAAGTTAGGAAATCTCAGATGGAACAGAAATATCTAGACATTGGAAGAATGACAGCTTGCAAAGATGTTCCAAATAATACCCGTGGTGTGTCAAAATATTTTAATGTAGGGTCATTTTATGTGAAATATAAAATTGAACTCATAACCTTTGAGTTAGTAGACAGGCACATTGCCACGCTGCTACAGTCGCCCCAGAAAAACTTAAATATACTAAAAGTATTTCCAGAATCGCCCCCAAATTAACTATTTCATTCACCAAATTAAAATTACATTCATCAAACTCTAATTCAGGACTTGACAGCTCTGTGCTAGCAAACACAATGATGGTGCTTCAAATATATGAACTTTGTAAGTGATTGCCATGGTAACCCTTGTTTTACACGGCCTCTTACTGTTCAATGATTTTTTTAATATAATGTCGTATATTTTTCATTTTAAATATTTAAACATGAATTGAAAGTATAGACATATTTATTTAAGAATAGTAATTTATTTATATCATATAAATATAGCTATAGCGACCATTAAATAGTTGATAGATAACTTGTAACCAAATTCATCATACTTATCAACTTCTGGGCGATTGGTAAGGATATTTTAATAATATTCCTATACCAATATACATTATTATTTTATTTAAATAAATAATTTAATTTTTATCCGTTTTAGTCTCAACACATTTTATTTTATTATTATAAAACAGCACTAGTACACCATGCAACCAAAAACCAGTATTTTTTTGATTTTGAAAATACAATGATTTTACATAAAGAAAATAATACATTCAAAAGGAAAATACTTGAATCCATTAACATATCTGAAAATATTAATTATACAATGAATTTCAAAACAGACACAAGAAACTTGAACCAACACTATGCACAGATATTAAGTAAAATTAATTTATGAAAAATATGGGATAAATTAAATGTGGATAGTTATAATTAGCCTTGATGGGATTTTTACTAATGAAATACAAAGGAAAATTAACAAAAATCTTGTAATAATATATAATTTTAATGCTTGAACTGAGTGGAGGAAGGTTACAAGCTTTGTTGTGATAAAGTTTTAACAGATAGTGACTGTGACAAATGAATTTTTATTTTTATTTTAAATGTGAAAATTGACTAATTAGGTAATTAGACATGATGTAGGATATACTTATTGATAAAAAAATATGTTTACCTAATGTTTTAACATTTCATAGAAACTGCTGTTTTGACCTGGGCTTAATAGCCCGCATGAAGTTGAGTTTTTAAAATCATTTAGTTCCAGAATTGTATTAAGGTAAGATGAATTATAAATAATATTGTTAAGCACTGTGAATTGTTGAGGATCATACATGTAATAAAAGTAGTTTTGTGGTAGATTATCCCTGAGGAAGACCGGATTGGCCAAAAACGTTGGACTTGTAAGGAAAATAAAATGTGTTCAGACTTAAATGGATAAAAATTAAATTATTTATTTAAACAACATTAACCAGTCTTAAGAAAGTGTTTAAGATTATAAATAAAATTATTATTTTATTTTTTTAGCAATAAATTAAAGTCAAATCCTTCAAGGGTTCAATCTATACCAATACCAAGATCTTTTTATTTATTTTAAAAAAAAAAATCATATTTTTTTAAAAATTAAATAATTCAATTAAAAACCTACATTCAAGACTTCACTACTTCTTAATTTAACTAATCCCTAAAATTACTGAGGCAGGTTATTATACCATTCATGGACGTATAATACAATTTTGAATACTTATCAAAATATAACACACCTACTACTATAGTACACCACATGGAAAATATAATAATACTTAACTAACTAAAAGTATAAGCAAGGCGATGACATACCTCTACAACAGAGTTATCGTTAAGCCTGTACTTATTTCCAGCCAAGATTGGCCTCCCATCAATATAAATGGCTCTTTTTCCTTCGTTCATAATAAAAAAGTCACCATTATTCCTCAAGCGAATTGTACCTTGCTGGCGTGAAACTTTTGAAGCCGGTCCTTCTAGAGTTAAATCTACATCAACACTAAGATCTTTTGTTGTTCTTCCTATTGTAATCTAAAACAAAACAAACATATACAAGACAATTATTTTAAAGATAAAAAATATTCAATTTATTATACAATATGCATGCATAAAATATATATTTTAATATGCTCTTTTTGAGTAAATTGCATATTTTTATGTATAAAGGGTTTTTAATATGTTTTTATTTTTTATTTATGTATCTTTTTAATATTGTTCATTTGCTATGTTAAGCCAAAAAGCAAGCTAACCAATTTTGATCAGTAAAATATGCAGTCACAAAAGATATCGTGCAAAGCCAAGATGGAGGCACGAGTCCTGCAAACAGTTCGTTGAATCGCTGCCATGTTGAGCAGATTCAAATATTTTAAAAACTTTATTAACTTATAACCTTTATAGACCTTTATAAACTTCCCATCATAATTAAAGTTACAGTAAATTTAAGAAAAAATAGGAGTCAAGAATAAGTGTTAAAGAATAATGTTCATAAAGAAAATCACAGAAAAAAACTCAAAACCGTAGTACTACAATAGATGTTGAGAATTAACAACGAGAGAAGAGGAAGCAAAAAAACTTGGTTTGTGATCATTCGTTGCTTAGGCACGGGCAGGGAATGATGTTTCCTGGATGAGGAGGTCCTCATCATCTTTTGTCTAGCTCAAGGAAGACATCTTTTTCAAGATGACATTGAAGAGTCACCCTCTATAATAAGGGACTCTTTGTTTTGGATCGTCAGTGAATGAGATGAGTGAAAACTGTTTAAGGACCAATGCTTTGTTTTTATAGTGTTTTGCTTACTGAAAGATTGCCAACAGTCTGCGTTAGTTGAGAAAATCATCAAAAAAAGTAGATTCTATGAAATTGGTTAATTTTGTTCCAATACCTAAAATTAAATACATTTGTAAAAGAGACATTAATTTAATTAAGTGTTATTAGTAAAAGTGTCTGTTTCTGATTGCCTAGAAACCCGCCCTGAGATTAAGAGTCAATTATATTATAAAATTTAAATAAAATTAAAATTCTCATATCTATTTATTTGACCTTGTTATCTTCAAAACTATTCTTTAGATATGAGAATTAAATTCTTTTAAATTTTTTAAATAATTTTTATTATTATTACAATATATATATATATATACATTTAAACCTTTATACCTGGAGTGGCCAACATTTCTGAACATGAGATCTACTTTTTAACTTATAAGTGTGTCGCGATCGACTTTTCATAGGCGAAGTGGAAGAGGGAAGAAGAATTGTGAAATGCATATTATGTTTTTACACTGTGTTTCAGTATCAGGGGCATTCAAAGTCCATGGTACACAGAATTCCACTCCCAGACATTCGAGCACAATTGGCCTCGCGATCGACAAGTTGGCCACCTCTGCTTTATACACATGTAAATGTTAAAAGCTTATCGGAAAGCACATATAACATGATAGTATATTAGGATGTCTATAGTTATAACAATAATACTTTATACAATAACAGGTGCTTATTTATAATTTATTTATACTAGCACATTCACAAACAAGATGTCTCCAGATATAGGAATTTTGAAAGCTAAAGATATTCTTTAAAAATTTAAATTCAATTAACACTGTAATTATTATTATATTTATTAAAATTTAATTTAATTATTTTTACAACTGATGTTCAACAATTATTTTATAGTTCAAGCTTTTCATCAGTTGCAAAACTTTGATTCTATAAACTTTATTCCGAGAAGTTTGTGGTTCCGTCCTGTTTAAAACTTTGTTTTTAAAACAAGGTGGTAATTTAATTTAGGTTTAACTGTAGCTGGTAAAATACAGGTGCTGATGAGAAAACTCTATAAAACTAAATACAATACATTGATAGTTCTAGATAGATCAAGTTACATTGATAGATGTAAAACATAGATCTAATTAATAAAATTTATTAAGTGTGATGTCAAACTTCGGTGAAAAACAATAGACAGTTTATTAACGAACCGTTTCGATTATACAGAAATTGTTAGAGCTTTTTTTTTCGATCAAATGATTATTTGAAAAAGATTTCGTAAATTATTTTATTACCCAATGAAAAAAATTATATGTTTTTAGGAGCAACTAAAACACAGTGATGACTAAATTGGTGTCATACTAATATATAAAAAAATTCGATTGCAGAGTAAAAAAAAACTGGATGTAGGTAAAAGATCATGGAAGAAGTTATTTAAAATGTAAATAACTTATGAAAAACATACCTGCCGAGATCTCATCAGGTATCTTACAAGGCGTCCCTTCAGAACAGCTAAGGTATGGTTGTCAAACTCTTGAGGAGCAATACCTGAAACTGCATCTACCAAAACTTGCCAGCGACTTACTTCTGCTTCTAAAGTTCTAATTTCTTTTTTCTCTTTCCTATATAAATAAATGTTTTAAAAAATGAATAAAATATTGCCATACAATTTTTTTTTTTTATCTACAGACCTGTCAGAGAGGAACAATTCTTCTTCCAATGCTTCATCTTTAGGACCTTGGAGCTCAATATCGTGCATATTCTCTTCAAGTTCCGAGAAAGGTATGACAGATTTTTCTCCATGAGTACCAGGGACTAATACAAAATCAAAATGATTAATGATATATAAAAATAGCTAATGTAGCTACAATATAGGAGATGAAATAACTATTATTAATTACAGTAATATGGACAATTTTGTACAACTAGTTATAATTCTGAAATATAAATAAAGATATAAAGAACAGTTTCAACGAAGATAAGTGAAACAAACTGTTTAATAAGGTTTCGAAAATTACAGTAAGAATCATCAGGATAAATACCAGAGGAACAATTGTGAAAAGATTGGCACAGGACATGGTATATGCAGATGATGTTATCACCAGGAGAGCACTCACACCATTGTCTGGTACTTTCCAAGCATTCGAGAATGGAACGAATAAACTTGCTATTTTTGTAAATGCTGACAAGACAAAAACAAAAAAAAATTACATAGCACCATATAGTCATGTCTTCAAAAATTTTAAATATCACTTATTCAATCAAAAAATTACATCAAAGATAAAATAAAAGAAGAGGTTTGCAGCTGGCAGTAGTGCATGTGTACACTCTAAAAAGCACGAGGTGTGTCAATTAGTCCTTAGAAAAAGATAAAAAACCAATCTTTTTCAGTGCTTTCATAATCTCTTTTTAGCACTATACACTTTCTCAGGCTTCCTTCCAAGTTTCATCAGAAAAATGTGATTTGAAATTCCTCAATAATTTTGAAGTTCCTTAAAGAAGGAATTTTTTTAAGCAATGACACCTCTTTGTTTTATACGGACTGTTGTCCAGTGAGCTACTTTATTAAGTTTGGAAATAAACAGTCGCTGAGGACCATATTCAGTAAATACGGTGGATAGTTAACTAATTCAAACTTTAGTTTCTCAATTTTAACGATCAAAACTGCATACGTGTACCCTCATGTATGAAAGAGAATTTTTTTCTGTTCAAATGAGGACGTTTTTCCTTTATTTTCTCACTCAGCAGCCCAACAAAGACACAATACTGTCCAGTAATTGTTTGTCCTTTTTCCAAATAGTTAATGAGAATATTATAGTTAATGAGTGCATCCCAAAAAATGGAGGCCATAACTGACTGACTTCATTGTCTTCTCTTTCTTTGGAGCCATTTCACCTTTAACGATCCAATGTTTTGACTGTTCCAATATTTTGAGTGTGTAGTGGTGTATCCAGAATCGATGCAGAAACTCATCTAGATTACAATACACTCTCACTAAGAGAGCCATGGAGGCTGGCATTTTTAGTGAAACATGGGTTCTGACCCAAGATAACGAAGAATTCTTTCTATTAATAAAAGGATCAAAAAGAGAATCAGTACACTGACGATCCAGAAAAAATCAGAAGTTGAAATATAGGTGAAACCATATAGCACAGATAGTAGAGTATAATAGGGGTATTCATGATCTATGTTAAAGCGTGTTAAATGGAAAAACTCGTGTTAAATCGAAAAAAAATTGCCTTCTTTTGCCGTGGTAAAACGAAATAACATTTAACATGGCTGAGAGTCTGTTACTTGGTCAGTTAAATCGAGAATGACGTCACACAATAGACCAGTTAAGATCGCCGCCATATTAGTTGTTGTGACTTTCAATACAGTTGTCAATTAGCTCATCTTCATTCTCTTCTTCACAAGTTTGAAGATCAATAAGACACTCATAAGCTAAACTTTCACACAAATTCCACTTTTCACTCACTCTAGGCATGTTTTAATTAATTACTTAAATCAAAACTGAAGTAAACAATAACATGAGGGTCTGGAAGGAAGGTTATAAACATAAGGCTTATACAACAAGTTGCTGAGAAATCCGCTAGGGGCTCTTATGCATTTAACGTTTAACACGACTTCAAATAGGGCTGCTCACAATCCTATAGTTATAACATTTAACATGGTAAAACATATAACATTTAACACAACATCATGAATACCCCTAATAAAAACTATAATAGCTCCTGATGAATGAAAACTGAAAGGATGAAAACTCATCCTACTGAAGCTTCGACAGTTTAGATAACACCCAGGTGATCGAAGCTAGAGGTTATGAAGTTAATTAAAAAATTATTCATCAGATTTAATATCATTGGATAAATGTACAAAAAATATATGATATAATTAGTATCTCATACCTGTTTGATCATCTAAAAGATAGTATTGTTTCATAAGCAGCCAATGAGACATGAGAGATTTCGGCGTTCTAGCTCTATGGAAAACCAAACTATTTTTGTTCAAAAGGTCTTCAAAAACACTCAGTGGAGGTGTAGGGCTCTAAAAAATTTCATATAATTATTAAAATTAGGTAATATAGGTAATTAGGTAGATAATTATAGATCATATGGGTTGTGGTCAAGAAAGGAAACTAAGAAATATTTTCAGCAATTAATAAATAGCCCATTTTTCGACCCACACTGTAAGTTTTCATCAGGACAAAAATATAAAGATGGAATGTAAAAAAAAGCTAATGTAAAATCATGAAAGTGAAATGTAAATACTACTAATATAAAGGTGAAACTAAAAAGACATCCATATATACAAACTAACATAATAAATAAATCTAAAGTAGTAAAGAGGTTAAATACATAGTATTATTATATATCTTTTTGGAATTCATCTTTAATTTCCCAATTATTTTTCATTTATTTATCATGTAAGTTGGTTTATCCCTACAATTCTATTTTATTTACATGTTACTTTTATAACATATTTAAAATTATACGAAACGACTATGAATAAGGACTACACTGCTCCTAGACAAAAAATTATTTTCAGAAATAAGACAATTTCAAATATAGGTTTCAATAAAACCCAATCAAAGTCGATTAATTAAAGAAGCATCTACTTACTGACTTAATAGCAGCAAGTAGTTGCTGCTCTTCTTTGCTGTATAAAGTTTTACTCTCAATGTTTGCAATAACATCAGGATGTAGATTTCGCATTGCACTCATTGCAAGTTTGGAAATGGTTGGTTCGTATAACAATGAGTACCACCTCTGCTGAATCTCTTGAAGAGTGAACTTACATGAAAATTTGATACCTCGGTGAACATGTTGTAAATCATTTGACTATAAATAGAAGAAAATGAAATATAAAAGCATATTTAAACATGAACAAATAAATAAATCAATAACTTTTTTACTTATTAATTGACAATTACATAAAAATACATATAGTAAATTTGATTATAATGATTTGATTATAAAACACAGCCTTGAAGAGAAACTACCTATTGGCAGCACCCTAATAAAATTTCTACATTAGGAGGTCTCGAGGCTACCTTCTTTTCAGGTGCCCCCGGGGACTGCAGGAATAGAAGAGGAAGCGAGGTTATAAAGTAGTGGGTTTGGGTGGTTAGGTAGTTTATAATGAAAATATTGATATCTGGTTCGGGCTTGATCGATTACACATGGAACATTAAGGTCTTTATAGATGATTTTATTTGTGACCAAGTAAGGAGCATTGAAGATTTTATGAAGGATTTTGGATTGTAAGGATTGGTTACAAGAGGAATTCAAAAGAAATCTATTACTCAATCAGAGAAATTATATTGTTTAAAAATAACTCATTAAAATAACTAACTAACTCTTGCTGATATGTGAAACAAAACATAAATTATCCATAATAGTTCGAATCCAAATATTTCAGACAATCTGTTTTTCTAGGTAATTAGTTGATTTCAATTAAAAAATATGAAAAATTAAAAAATATTCAAAACCCTTTTTAAAAATAACTAATAATAAATAAGGAAATAGTTCACAAGTGTCACTCCATATGGCACTTGCGATTACTCACTTATATAAAATTATTTATAGTTGTCATGATCAAGATTATTATTATTACTACTTGAAATGAATTACAGCTGTCGACTTCTGTTTGTTGTTACAAACAAAAGTGGGAGTGTTAAGATTCATTTTTCGGGACAGACTAAAAAATGAATACTAACTGTCCCAGGAACGAATCGAAACCCACAATGTTTCTAACCGGGCACTCTCAAAAAACTAACTCGACAATTTATATACAAAAACTGATTGTTGCTTAAAATATTGACCTTTTATGCTTAAAAACTATGTACATTTCATGTATATATATGTATGTGTGAATATATATACAAATTCAAAAAATACTTGTAAATTTTTAATAAAGGCAGATATACTAAGAAGCTCAAGAAAAAGAAAAGCATTCTAATAACATAACAATTCACAAATAGTTTGATCTCTAATGTGATAAACGATGGATAAAGAGGGAAAACTACCTGAGTCACATTTTTTACTCTTTTGTATGCTAAATAAATAAAACTGGGTAATACATGACTTTAACTTTTTTTATTATTACTATATACCTGGTTATTTCTCAGACATAGGAGGGTTATCTAGAGGTAACCAACATATTTTAATCATGGTAGGGGGTCAAGTTATCATTAGATGGGACTGCCAAAAAATAAAAGCCAAATTCAAACCAGTGCCATTGCTAACTCAAGGTTACTAAACCTCTACTCTCTCGGTCACAAATGGCCCCACTCACTCGCTGACTTTATAATCACTGTAAAATTTTCTCAAAAACTAAAGTGTCCATAAAGTTAAAATAGCTAAAGATAGTTTCGCTTAAATCTTGGATATACAATAAGGTTTGGTTTCAAAAAATATGAACTCAAACACTATAAATACCTTGAAATAAAACTAACATTATCTTTTAGACCACTATATCCCATTTATGCTGTGTATGTGCGATAACGGTAGGTTTCTTCAATTATTGACTCTAATAGGTTTTAATTTTTTTTATTTTTTCCAAAACGAAGAGCAAGGGAGAAGTAAAACCATCCTTCAAGTAGTAGTCCCAACTAGAATTCAATAAAATAGAGCAACTTATCACTTAAGTAACCCTTGTCCCCTTAAGATGTAACTACTAAAGACTTTTGTTCCTCACAACAGCAAGATACCAAAAACACAATAATATCATAAGTCTTATAATAACTAGTAAAATGAGTGTGATCAAAAAATAATGTTAATGAAATAAACCAAACCTGAATCACAGCAGTAATAAGTGCTAGATCATCAGTTGGCTTCCATCTTCCTAAATCTTTTGTAGCAGCATGAGAAGGCGGTTTCGATTTCTTAGATTTTTTCGAACTTGGCCTAGGTATTATTCTTCGCTTATCGATAGGTGAAGGAACTCCAGCACTAGAACTCGCTTCATCTATATGAACAATAATAAAAACTTTAAACTTATATCCTTCGCTACAAGAATTGTACAACTATAAACAAAAAATTACACACAAAAGTTTGACTGCGATAACGTTCTGGATCTATTATTCTGGGGTTTCTTCACCATTGGTTCGACATCTTTGCTAGAAAAACTGTATTCCACCAACTCATCATCAAATTTCCTTCTTTTAATGGATCTTGAACTGCTAAGATTTCAACATACCAACATTCAACATTAGGAATTGGTTCATTTTACTATGTAATATTTATTGTATTATAAACTAATATAATCATAAGTAATATAATATTTACGAATACCTTCTCCTTTTATTATTATCAGAAGAACTAACTTCCATTGTAGGAGTAAGAGGAAAGTCGATATCAACTGAATTGGATGCTGTGGGATTATCCATTATTTAACAACAAATCAACAACGTAACAATATGTAGAATTATCCCGAATAAACAAGATAATCAATAAAAATCAAGTATATAACTGCTTTATAATATGATCCATTTTAACAAAACACTACTTTAATCATTAATGTAATCACAAGATAAGAATTAGTCAATGTTTACAAATAAGAATGCAAACAAATTAACATAACCTGCCCAAGCGTAGCGAGGGGAGGTTTTCGATTATACACCTTTCTCTTTGGCTGGAACTAACCACAACAATAAGAACAGATGACGTCATAAGTTGTAACATTCATTTTTAAAAATAAACCTCCATGATTGAACAACCATAAAAAGAATTTTAGCCACATCTTCAAAATTTGATGTTTAACATCTGAAAATACTTGGAAAACGAAAATTAATTTTAAAAAATCCGGCCGTCCTTTTTTTTGTTTTGTTTTCCTGGCCTTGGGAGTAGTTATCCTACAAGTACCAATCTATTATGGTCAGAGTTGGAAGGTCAAAATTCATTCCGTGGGTCCTCAACGAAATAAATTTCAACCCTGCCAAATTTGAACCAGAGCCATTTCTGACTTGAGGTTCATAAGGTCTTAGGAGGTTCATAACACCTTAACACTATACTACGATATTACAACAAATATTACTATTTTCAGGTTATTACATAATAACATGTAGAATTTGTTTTTACTTTAAGTCATAAAACATAAGACTTATCTAAGGAATGTAAGAATGTAAGTCCTAACTATGATTGAGCTCTCCTGAAAAGTTGGCCTAAGGTGACTTAGGTTAGTCTGGTTCGGAGGCAAGTATAGATATATTAGCCATTTATCAAGGTTAGGGAAAAATTTAGAATGTTTTGAAACCACAAATGCAAAGCGTTAAAAAAATTTAATAAAAATACAATCGCTTGAATAAGTAAAATTTTGTTTAAAAGTTCTTTATATCTGTAGCAATTCTCCTGCAACCTATTCCAGAGAACCAACCAGGGAACCATTTCAGCCCGACCTGCCCAATGTTGCTACCGGAAGGGCAATACCTAAACCTTAAATAGGTTAGGGCAATAACCTAAAATTAGAGTGTTGAAGGAAGTGGAAAATAAAATGTTTACATAGGCAATTAAAAAAGTAGTTAAAACAACATAATTAAGGAAATAAAATAAAGATTTGAAGTTATATAATGCAAAGAAATGTGAAGATTTTAGTTTATTGGTATTTTAAAAATTAAAATTATGGAAAAAAATAAAATTGAGAGAAAGAAAATATACAGAACAAATGACAAAGAGTATTTTTAGAGGAAACGTTACAAGTGGGTCAAAAATTAAAAAATAAGAAAATATTTAGAAGAGGAAAGCGTGTGAGAGGGTCGACACCCTCACATAAATGGTTTTAGAAAATGTTAAATATATATATATATATAT
>NW_027106787.1:120181-132407 GCF_000696795.3 Halyomorpha halys
TTTAAAAAGTGAAATAATATGTTACAAAATAAAAGGATAAAAAAAATTGATAATAATAAAAATTACTTTTTAAATAAATTAACAATTTGCGAATATGTTAATGTTAAGCTTGTCGGTTTTTAAATGGACAGAAGAAGGTTCTGTTTGAATATAGAAGCTTTCAGAGATTAGCCTTTTGTCACGGTTACGAACTGTAGCTAGTATAGACGTTTTGTCAAAATCGAAGGAATGATTCAAAGAAAGAGAATCTTCTGAAAGTTTTAAGTCTGAATGATTATGTGAGGAAACAGAATATTTGTTGTTTGATACGGTCTTTTAAGAGGTTTTTGGTTTCGCCGATGTAAGCAGAATTACAATTAGGTGTGGAGCAAGGGATGCGGTATACGATATGTGATCGGTGTAGAAGAAGGATAGGGTATTTAGTTTTCTGTAAATATTAGATAGTGTGTTGTGACATCTAAAAGCAATACGAAGGTTAGGTTTAGCAGAATGTAAGAATTTTTGGATGCTACTGGAAAGAGAGGGGATGTATGGTAGTGATCTGTATAAGGGGGTAGAAAGGGGTTGTGAAGAATTAGGTGAAGTGGTGAGACGATTTTTGTAGTTGTATATAAGTTTATGAATGATATGGAGATTATGGAATAATATTATGGAAGTTATTAGCTAAGAGTATTTGTTTAATGCGGTGTGTGTGTTTTTTTCGTGGAAATGGGAATCAGAAAGGGAAACATGAATAAGGTTTTTGGCTACGTTAATTCTTTGATGGTAAGGATGTTGAGAGTGGTAATTTAGAAGTCTGCCTGAGTAGGTTGGTTTGGTGTACCAGTCAGTGGATATGGTGTTGTCTGGGTTTCTTATGATGAGGGGGTCAAGGAACGGAAGAGAGTTATTATTTTAAATTTCTACAGTAAAATTAAGGCGTGAATGGTAAGAATTAAAGGCGAATAAGATGTCAGGGATTTTATCAGGATTTAAGACAAGGAGAAGGTCATCTACATATTGTTTAATAAGAATAGTATCAACTGGAAAGAGTGGATAACGGAATCAAGCAAACCATTTAGGACAATGTTGGAAAGATCGGGAGCTAGAGGATTTCCCTTGGCCAGCCCTAAAATTTGGTTAAAGAACTGACCCTGGAAGGTAAAATAACCAGATTTACAACATAGTTAAAGGGATAAAAACGGTTAAGGGAAGTGTGGAGTGCAATGGATTCCAGTTGGCTTCGACGATAAGGAGGGCTTTGTCAATTGTGTTGGATAATTTATTTGTGGATCTGAGGCAACACTGTCTCGACCACGTAACATGTATAATCTTACACATTAAATACGTGTTAGTGTCTCTTGTGTTGTTCCGTTCTGTGTGGTTACTGTGTTCAATAAATATTGTCATAACTCCATGACCTGTGTTATCGTTTGCCCTAAACTATAGAATCTAAGATTCAACAGATTAAGGGCCCAGTGACCGTAAAGTCGTGAGTTTCGTCCAAATCGTTATTTTCCTTTTCGCGAATCCGCCATGTCTCAGCACCAGTCACTGCCTGTTGAACGTCTAAAGGGACGAGAAAATTTCGACACATGGAAATTCGCAGTGCAGGCCTATCTAGAAGATTTGGAGCTGTGGGAATGTATAACAACAAAAACGGATCCCGACAAGAAGAAAGACACGAAATGTCGTTCCAAGTTAATCTTATTGGTTGAACCCGTGAATTATGTCCACATTCAAAATACGACTACCGCCAAAGAAGCATGGGAAAACCTATCGAAAGCTTTTCAGGACGATGGATTGACAAGACGAGTTGGACTTCTCCATATTCTTATAACTACAAAACTAGCAGACTGTAGTTCGGTAAAAGAATATTTGAACCGGATAATTACAATCGCGCATAAGTTAACATCAGTTGGTCTTACAGCGAGTGATGAATGGGTTGGAAAAATCCTTCTTGCCGGATTACCAAGCCGTTTTGAACCCATGATTATGGGCATTGAGAGTTCGAGCACGGCAGTAACCACCGATTCGGTTAAAACAAAACTATTGCAGGATCTTTCCATTGTCAAATCAAGTTTAGAAAATAATAATTGTTCAAACAATTCAAATTCCGCTTTTTACGGTCATAGTTCCAAAAGAGGTTCCGTTCAGTGTAAGGGAATTCAGAAATTCAAGAAATATGAGCATGGTAAAGGCGATAAAACATTGTCTGTGATATTTGCACGTTGGGAAAAAGCCACCGTTTACCTTTCCCCAAGAGTGACTCCATTACCGAACGCTGTTTACAATTAGTGCACTCAGACCTCGTAGGGCCGATGGAGGTAAACAGTTTAGGAGGTTCCAGATATCTGTTTACATTTTTAGATGAGTTCAGTCACAAGTCATTCGTCTATTTCTTGAAATCAAAGGATCAAGTCACCGATTATTTCATAATTTTCCAATCATTTGTTGAAAATCAGTCTTGACAGCAAAATTAAAATTCTACTTACTGACAATGAAGGGGAGTGCTGCAATAGAAAATTAAGTGAGTTTTTGGAGTCATGAGGTATTGTACATCTGACCTCCTGTCCTTACTCACAACAGCAAAAGGGAAAGGCTGAGCGCCTCAACCGTTCTCTGATAGATTGTACAGGATGTCTACTGATAGTGTCAGGACTGTAAACTGTGCTACTTATCTTTTGAACAGGTCACCGTGCAAGTCTGCTGTTACAATTCCAGAACAAGCGTGGGCAGCTAAGAAACCTCCTCTTCTACATCTTCGAATTTTTGGCTGTAAGGCATGTGATCACATTCTACACCGAAGCAAACTAAACTCAGCCCCAGATCTACGCCTTGCATATTTGTAGGATATTTTCAAGACATAAAAGGGTACAGGTTGTTTGACCATCAGAAGAAAATTACCTTTGTATCAAGAGATGTAACATTCTCCGAAAATCATTGGGGCAGTTCATTACTAGAAAACACTTCCGGAGGTACCGATAAAAACTTCTATGTGCTTCCCAACGAATCCAATTCGGAAGAGGAAATTGTTGAGGAAAATTCTAATTCTGGCTTCGACGACACAACAGGATCACAGCCATCGAAGGATGATGATTCTTCGGAGAGAGACATACAGTCTGACAACGGTCGTCACAATACTGTATCAAGCATTGGATATTCTTCCACATCTACAGAAACCAGCTGCAATCAAGATGATGACTCGGATTTTGTTCCACCAACGAGCGTTTTGACATCAACACGAGAACCAACATTGACCAGACCTGAGAGAAGCAGGCGATCACCAGCTACACTGGACGATTTTGTAACTTATTCAGCTTTCTCAACTGGTCAAATCCGATGTCCTATGATGCTGCGTCACTTCGTCAGGATGATCAGTTGTGGGTGGTGCTATGGAGCGTGAACAAAGGCGCTTGATGTAAACAAGTTCAGCGAATGTATCAAGTGTCAAGGAATCCGCAAATAGGGAGGGTGGTGGATAATTTATTCGTGGGTCTGTGGCAACACTGTCCCGACCACGTTTCATGTATAACCTTATATATTGTATATACGAGTGTCTCTTGTATTGTTCCGTTCCGTGTTGTTAGTGTGTTCAATAAATATTGTCATAACTCCATGACCTGTGTTATCTTTTGCTCTAAACTATAGAGTCTTAGATTCAACAAATTGGACGTATCTATCGATTTCACTATCGCCCGCTCAATATACATCTAATAAAATAAGAAGGAACTCTAAGAAAAGTTAAAATAAAACTGAAAGGAATATGGTCCGGGTGCGGTCAAAAAAAACAACTCAAATAGTAGAATATACTATTTTATTGAGCCAACGTTTCGCCCCACGTTGCAGGGCTTCGTCAGGGCTAAAAAAGATACAAACACATAGTTACAAAAGGAAAACAAAAACATAAGTGTAAACTAACAGGGGTATAAAATGTAAAAAAGTAAGATATAATAAGAAAAATTAAAGGTAGTAAATAGTAAATGTAAAGGGTAATAGTAACAGATAGATAAGAAAAGAAATATTAAAGAAAATACAAATAAAGAGATGTAAAAAGAAAAAAGAATACAAATCAAATGATGAGACAGAATGCATACCTATTTTGACGGCAGTCAAAACAAAAATGAACGTTGGTATTGGGAGGAGTGGGGACGACAGTGATGCCACAATAACGAAAATAATAAAATAAAACTATGCGCGATTTTAAAATTAATAGCATTTCCATATTTTGAATATCCCAAAACAAAGAAATGGACCCTGATATGTTCGAAATCAGAAAAGTTAAAATAAATCAATAAGCTATCTTAAAATCGATAGCATTTTCATGTTTGGAATATCCCAAAACAAATAAATGGACCCTTATATGTTAGACAACAGATATGCGATCTTAAAATCGATAGCATTTGCATATTCTGCATAAAATGAACTCTTATGTTAGAAATCATAAAAATTAAAATTAATCGATACGCGAACTTAAAATCGATAGCATTTTATATTTTGCATATCGCGAAACATAAAAATGGACCCTTAAATGTTGGAAATCAGAACAGTTATATTAAATCGATATGCGATCCTAAAATTGATAGCATTTTCGTTTTCTTCGTCTTAAGAAATATACAAGAGGAAACCTAATATATTAGAAATCAGAAGAGTTAAAATAAATCGATACGCGATCTTAAAATCGATAGCATTTTCGTTTTCAACTCGTCTGAAAATCTATAATTGGGACCCTCATACATTACGAATCACAAATGGTTAAAGTGAGTTAAAAAAAAATGTAGTTATGATTCGAATAATATTGTATTCGAATAATCTTTCATTAGATTGAAATAATATTTCAAATATTCAGATACAAAAGTGTTCGGATTGTTTAGTCGTATTTTTATTCGAATAAAATTCGTCAATCGAATAAATATGTATTCGTTTCTCGCCAATCGAATATTTTTCGCCCAACTCTGACCTTACAGCAAGCACGTTTAGATATTCCAAGGAATTGGTACTTTTTGACCGATACTTTTCATCTGATACTTCAGCTGAAGTATCGTATCGATAATTTGGTAGTATCGATAAATTTCTATCCTACAGAATGCCTCTACTTGTCAAGAAATAGTCTGTATAAACAATTAATTAATTCTGTGAAAAACAAAAAAATAAATCATTGAAATTGGACTATTATAAGGGAAGAGATAATTTTGACCTTTTAGCCATATTATTAAAAAATAATCCTTTGTATTTTTTATAATATAACTTGAAAGCTGTACAACACCGAACATTCTGAATGATAGTTAATTGCCAACAAAGATCGTCATTGTACCAATATTAGAATGAGACATGAAGCAGTTTTTTTATTTCAGATTTAAGAAAATTGCTTAGAAAAGTGTATAGAAACAACAGATTTTGTTTTCGATTTTTCTTATATATCATTACTATGAATTTATATTATGTATTGTAATATGCCGCTATAAACTAAACAGATATAATAAACAATTAATTCAATCATTAATCCAATATATAAATAAAAATAATAATTATGAGAGATAGTTGACCGTGGATGATAAATGAGGAGAAGATGGTTGGGGGTGCGGTCAATGAAATTTCATTGACCGCACCCCCAACCATCTTCTCCTCATTTAAAAATAATAATGTTTAATTTTAACTAAATATATTAATTCTTATCAACTTTGCAATCATGTTTAATTAACTATAAACATTCTCAAATCCTACTAGTTATGTTAAAAGGCGCCTAACATAGGCACCTGTCATGTTTACATAGCAAGCACATGGCAAATTCTGGCATTAGCAAGCGTGTGAATTGGTGATTTGGTTTGGCTGGTACAAGTTGGCATTAATTTATGGCGGACCTGTTGAGTGTCGGTTTTTGGACACAAATCAAAGGGTATTTGTATACATCTACCAATGTCAACATACATATGTTTGTGCTCTGTGTTTTAATTAATTACAGAATTCCCCCAACCTTTTAATTCAAAAGTTCTAGCTTAAGATTATATTCTTTAAAATTTTATCGATTAGGTGTAAATAAATTGTTTCAAATCTTGTTAATTAACTTTAGCACTTTATTTTTTTTTTAATTTAACACAAATATATATTTATAAAGTCATTGTATAACTAGGTAATTAAATCAACAAGTTTCTGATAAAAAAATCAAGAAGGAAGGTTGAACTTTATAGGTTATGTAGTATTATTTTAATGCATTTTTACCAACTACTATCTACTTTGCTCATATTTAAGTTTCCTTTCATTAGGCCTATCTTTATTTTGTATCTTTATATAATTAACATGATGTAAATCGAATGCAATAGTCGGCAATAGCCGACAAATGTCACAAGAACACACAAGCGGGAGGATATCAAAGTTTCTTCTTTCCTTTTTTACCAAGTATTTGTACAAGTATTGGATTCGCTGCAAACGTGTAGATCCTGCATAAAATCATGGTTTACCCAGTTATTTCAAACTTGGATAATGGCTAAAGACGCTTACCTAAAGCTGCTCATATTTGAATTGACTGAGACTTCAATGGATTAACTTGCGTTACAAAAAGTCTTGGAGTCCGTCCGCAACTGAATGACAACAGCACAACAGACTGGTGGCGACTGCTGATTGAGGAGGCCTGCAGGCAACAGACTGTTATTCCGCAATAATAATAAATTTTCACATTTTCATTAATAACTTAATAATCTTTATTTTTTTATTAAGTTTCATTTTATTCCGAGTATAAATAAAAGAAGGCAAGAAGATAATAATATAAGACAGAAATGTTAAACAGAATTACTAAACATTATAAAGGGTTCTTGTGTTTAAATTTGTCATTTGAAAAACAAATAATATTTATGAGTATTATAATTAATAATTAAGAAATATAAGTACTGCTATTACATATTACATAAAATAATTTACTATTTATTAATAATGATTAACCATCAATATATCGATGGCATATTGCACAGTGGTGTTAAGTATATTCCACTAGCTTTACTTTAAAAAAAAAGTTAAAGGTTCTTCCTTTTAATAAAATTACAACTTATCAATTAAATTTCCTAAAATAGGGAACCTTTAATTGTATTGTTTGTAAATATAGTCGAAGTGTACTTTGCACCACTGTGAAGTAAGGTCATCGATGTAACAAAATTATTTCAATACATGAATCTTTCCTAGATTAATAACAATTTACAAAAAAACAAAACAATATATTTAACAACAAAATAAAAAAACGCTACATAGCTTTAATTGAATAGTGACACATAACGAAATGTACAAATGCTAATGTTAATGGAAGCTTATAAACATTCTTTCAAATATTGATTCAAATTATCCTATTCTTCTAGAAATTTTGTTTACTAAATAAATGTATAGTACTAGAACTTTACCCATTTTTCAAGATGTGGCGGTTTTTAAGAAAAAATCTTTTTCGAATTAATCATATTTTCAATCTAAATAATAGAATATTTAAATAAAAGTATAGAAGTAGAAGTATAGTAAAATATAGAAATTACAATAAAAAATAGAATTTTACTATAGCAAAAGGAAATAAGATCTTAAATAATTAGAGTAAAAATTTTCAGGCTGTTATAGAATGAATAGTAAATTTTTGGGATATATTTTTTATCTACTAAATCAAGATCTTTTACTTAGGACTCAAGAATGATTTTTTGAGTTGGCACGTTTAGGTTCATAATTGTTTTACCACGCAAAGCAATAGTGACATTAGGCTTTATTTCTTCAAACCTTTTCTCTATATATGAGTTTTTATAATTCTACAAATTTATATATTAACTTTTACTTTCTTTTCTATGAATCTCAGCACAGAACTACCTATCACATTTACGCTACGCTCAACTTCGTTTTCTAGCCTTATATAACACATTACGTCTGTTAATTTAAACTCAAAAAGCGTTGAGTTCAGATTCAAATATGTCATGGTTCAGGAAAAAAAATTTTCCAACTGACTGTATAGGAAAATATGTCAATATTTAAGAAAAATTATAAAAAAAACCCTCTTGAAACACTGATACAACTTAAGTTATGTCAGTGTTTAAGAATGATTGGGTACAGTTTAATACCGGCACTTCTGTCCACCAGTGGAAAATTATAGAAAATAATGTGCCAGTCTTTCTACAAACTTGTTTTTTAACACTTTTTCAAAAATTTATTTAGAATAAATTGAGTTTAGTTACTGTATTGAGACAGTAAATATAGAAAATATTTTTTAAATCACTTTTTCAGAGACCATTAACATACAAAAATCAACAAAAAAACAAAACTAGATTAGATGAATTTTGTAGTTTTAAAAATAGACCAAATTCATGAAATATACTAGCCTAATCACTGCTAATTTTAAATATTTTATTATTACAAGTCAATAAAAAAAAAAATGGGTAAAGAAGAACTGATTGATAGTTAAAAATTTTATTAAAATTATGATTAATGAGGAAAATACAATCTATCACAGAGTTTTAAAACTATGATATACATTCAATTGGTACAGAGTGATATGCTATGTTGTGTTTCACAAAATAAATTATATTGAACAAACAAGAAATCATATTCATTATTGTTATTTCTTTTAAATAAATACTTCTTAAAAAAACTAAAATTATTCCTGCTATAAATCCTTTAATAAGTTTTGTTTGTGGTTCTGTCATGTGTTGGCATAGCAACAGTTTGAAGTAACCTTCTCTATACTGAAAACTTCTCAGGTAATTGCCAGAGTCATTTAATTTTACTTAAAATCATATAATTTAAAAATCAGTTAATTTGATTTTCCTCAGCTTGTTCCTAATATCTACTTCTATTTAGTAATTGAATAATTTAGAAAAAATAATAAAAATTTAAATTAATTGCTAATTATGCGATTTCAGAGCAAAAATGAATGAATTGTATGATGAAGAAATTGATGTCAAAAATGCTGATGAGGTGGATAGTTTATCTCCAAGGAGTCCAAGAAGAGAATATGTTTCCAGCAGAATGGAAATGCGAGCAGAAATGAAACCGAAACGTGAGAGACCTATGTCAGCCGCTAAGGTTTGATTCTATTATATATGTATAAAAACTACATATTTAATTCTATTTACTTCCAATTTTATTATTTAAATGAGGATTGAGTATATTTTCCTGTTATAAATTAATTAATGACTTAGGTTTCAGTATTTTATTATTTTTGTAGCTATGTTGTGGCTATTCATGTACCCATTTTTATGCAGAAATTAATAGTTTATATGACTATAAAGGTTTTTTTAAATTTCTTAGAATATAAAATTTATCCTATATTGGAGGAAGATAGTCTGGGTGACGGTCAATAAAGATGTCAAAATAGTAAAAGAAAACTATTGATTGTTAACCAACGTTTCGCCCCACTTTGCAGGGCTGTCTGCAGGTATTACAAAGCAAAACTTTATCTTATAGTTTGGTTACTATCTGAGAAACCTAGGCAGAGGTGTTCCTTCAATCTTGGAAACAGCTAAAAAAACAGCCAAACTGTAAAAACATAAATATTACAAAGTCGTTAGACTTATGACTAGTAAGAAAAAAAAAGATTCAAGATTTAAGAAAATTTTAAAAATATTTTTTCCTTCAGTATTTTGTATTCTTTACTCACACTTTATACTTCATAATGTTAATTTTATGACAAATTTAATAATAAAACAATTTATGAGTTCAAACATTTTAATGTATATAGAAATGGTTATGAGCTAGCAGACTTTAGTTTCTACAATACAAGACACCCTCATATAGTGAATATACAGAGAAATGCGTTTAAGCAAACAAATACTGTATGGATTAGAAACACAATAACTTTTTTATTTTTCATATTCTAAAAATTTAAATATTAAATATCTTTAGTCTAGATCTTCTTCAAGAATTCAACCTGTAGAAATTCCATCAGGATTTGAACATGGAGACACTGAATCATCAGAAAACAGTGAGGAAGATGATGATGATGATGAGGGAGGAGATCCACATGAAGTTATCATTGAAGGGTAATTATAAATTAAAAATATAAATATTTTGGATAAGATATTTTAATAAAAGATTTTATGTACCATTTATGTCTCTTGAAAGATCACTATTTTTTCAACGAGTTGTTTGATAATAAAACAAAACAAAAAAAAATTGTTCCTGAATTATATTGAGCAATTAATTATAATAATGTATATTTTGTCTTATATATATTTGCTCATAAGAGATGTTACCAAATATTATCAAGTTCCATTGGATTTTGTAAATAGTTTTTCTTTTTTTAGTTATCTTTAATTATCCAGTCTTAAAACCATAATCATTGTATTTTTTTAAAATCACACTTGTGTTTCTTTTAGTGCTTATGACCCAAAAGATTATCAACGGTTACCTGTCTCTGCAGATATAAAAGAATTATTCGAATATATTACTTTGTAAGTATAACATATTGTTCATATGTAATGCAAATAATGGATATTATTTGAATGATGAACTTATTAATTGAAATGAGAATTATTGTGTACAATATTTTAGTTACACACCAGTAACCGTCCAGCTGGATTATAAATTAATTCCATTTATACCATCTTACATCCCAGCTGTTGGTGATATAGATGCTTTTATTAAAGTCAGAAGACCTGATGATGTTGATGATAATCTTGGCCTAACTGTTGTGGATGAACCATCAATACACCAAAGTGAACCGGCTGTTATGCATTTACAGTTACGAGCTACAACAAAACAAAGTTCAGCAAAACCAGTGGTCAGTTGTAATTTTGCTTTTACCTTACATATAATAATTTTTTTTTGCTTGTCAAATTTCTATAAAACATTTTTGAGTGAATCCCTTATTCATATAAATATTAATGAACAAGAAACCATAAAATTCCTTTGAAATGTATTTATCAGTATGGTTTACAAACCTTTTCCTCAATTATTCCTTATTTATTTTTGTTAAAATAAAAAATCTAATGACTTCATCATAGATTTCATTTTATCTGAATACGGTTTTAGGAAAATGTTTGGTTAAATTCAATACATCAAATGAATTTTTTATCACTTTTTGAATGTTCATTTTCAGCTAGTAAAGAAGCTAGCAAATGCAGAAAAAAATCCTAAAGCTATTGACAAATGGATCAAGGATATCAGTGAACTGCACAAATCTAAACCCCCACCAACACTGGAATATTCGAGGTTTAAATTATTTTTTGATCTTAGCAATACAAAATTTTATTTTATTATTAGCTATTAAATAATTTTTAAGCTTCCACTTACAATGAACTCAATTCAATTTTAAGAATACAATTTTTAGATTAAAATGTCAGTAACAGTGTTCTCTGATTTCCAAATACTATTTTTGATTATTTATTATTCCCTTACTTGTATGTTCTTTACTTATTTCATTCTTTCATCTCTTATCAGAAAGTCCCAATTTACCAATCTAAAAACTTCAGCAAAGATACTATTTAAAACCTTTATTATACTATGTACTGCCTTAAGATTTAATCGGAATGCCAGGATAATCGCTGAAGGCAATTATCCAAAAATAAGTTAATTAATTAATTATATATTGAGTCCTAAAAAACTATTATTATGATTGGATTCTTTTCCAAGGCTTTGGTGTGTTTACCAGTTTACCAATTAAATACCTTTATATTTAAAAAATTTTGTTACTATTAATTATATAATATAATAAGGGGTGGTATATTGGGTTGTTGAAATGTATATAAACTACATAAAGAGATTAACTATTTATTTACAATTTATTACTATGATTAAAGTGTTTGTAATGATTCAGATAAATGGTTGCCATAAAATATCAATTATTACATTATTACTTATTGATTAAGTTATACTTATAGCTGCTGATTCATGCCGTGGGATGTAGTTCCGTAGGTGCCATCTTGTTCATAAGGGATTTCTAGGTCTCATGGCCCTTCTCATGACTTCGTCTGGTCGAAGTGCATCTTCGCTCTTGTTTCTTCTGCTACTCTCAAGCCTGGTTCTTTCTCGTCTAAGTCTTCCTTTCCACTTCCACTCCCACCTCCCTTTTGGGGTATTACCTTATTTTTGAGTCTCATTCCTCATTGGCCGTAGGTGACAGAACGCTCCCACGGTAGGCTCCCCCCCCCAGGCCCGAGATTACCTTAAGTATTGGTAGATCTAATAAGGGAATGTGGCAAACTAAACACAGATGGGTATATATCCAGGGACACAGTAAAAGGTTCTTAAAAAGGCTCCTACCTGAACAGGTATAGAGACAGATGGTGAAAAA
>NW_027106787.1:132485-143443 GCF_000696795.3 Halyomorpha halys
TATTGAAATTATTGTTTCAGAATAATATAACTTATCTTTAAGATTTATTTTTTCTATTCCTTTGCTGTCTTGCTCCAATCAACTTCTCTCTTAAATCTTTCCTCAAACAACTTACCTATTTGATATTCACCCTTGTCCATATCATGATTATTATCATTATATGCTTTTATCTCTTTGAAAAAAAGAAATTTTTTAGTGTATATTAATGAAGATTTTTGAAAATATTTTTACTGAAGTATTCATATATTTCTTTCTTCATTTACATTCGATGAAGATTTTTTTTTAATGTAAATTATATAAACCATTCATACATTTACTTTAATTGAAGTCAATATTTTTTTTAAGACCTATGCCTGACATTGATGGACTAATGCAAGAATGGCCGCCAGAGTTTGAAAATAAATTGAACGAGATTGGACTACCATTGGAAGATTTGGATGTGGATATACTTACTTATGCTGATATTATATGTGGTAAAGATATTTAATACATTATGATGTATTACATTAAAATTCAATGTGTCCTTACAACTATATTTTTACAGCAATTTTTGATATCCCTCGATATGAGTCAAGGATCGAATCTCTTCACATTCTGTTTACACTGTATTCTGCCATCAAAAATTATAAGTCAAACAGTGAAGGTAACGCGGTTCTTGAAAATCAAGATAATTAGCTATGATAAATATTCCTAAACATATGAAATTGGACCATTATGTTCATTAATTGTATTAAATAAAATGTTTATTAGCCTTCTATCTGTCATTTTTGAAATAATATGTTTATATAAAATTAAAAATACATTTAATTTCTTTATGTAAAAAACATGCCCTTATCATTTTTTTTATTGGAACTTCCTTTCCTAACTAGTAACCCACAGCACAAGTATGATAGAGTACCAAAATCAATAGAACATAAACTTTTTTTTATAAAATGTTTTATGTTTTTTTAAACATTATTTTGAAGGCTGTATTGAGTTAACCGGGTACTATAAAACATTCTTTTTTTTCTTAGATGTTCTGTGACTTTTTTTGTATGTTTTAAGGCAATTTAAAAATAAGATAAACACCTTTAATTTCTCATTAAAATCGTTAAAAAGGTAGAGATAATACTTGCATTATTCTTTTTTAGTTAATATTCTATGCATAATTTGTATAAAAAAGAAAAAGCTTCGCTCATATCTGTAAAATAATTAGGATATGCATTGTATTCAGCAAATAATGGCCATTAGTTGCCTTGTTTGAATTTGGATTCATACTTTCAATTATTAAAATTTTAAAACATATTCAAACCAGCTAAAATGTTTAACTATGTCAAATGAAAAGTTGATCACTGTGTACTATTATGACGGAATTCAATTTTATAGTCTGGTATCTTTGAAGAGATGAGTTTATGTCAAATAGATTGTAATAATGAAAAGAAAATACACTTTTTCCATTATTCCTTAGTGTCTAATCATCCCTAACCAATAAACCATACCTTAATATAACTAAATTAGGGGACAAATCAAAAATTGGTAAATCAGAAAGTTAGTATGTTGGAAAGGGAAGGGATATGTTGGATGTAATAATTCAAAAATGTGTTTGCCACTAGTGGATTGGGTGATAGGGGTACATAGTGATGAGGCAAAAGTATGAAATGTGAGTTGTGGTGGAGCCAAAAATTATGGGTCAAAGGTGGGAGGGAAAAATAAAAAAGAAGTGAAGGTAAAAAATGAGGAGGTCAGAAGTGTTAGATCAAAATTGGGAAGGGTAACCTTATCTTAAGGCACCAGTAACATCTTGCATATCAGATGTTTAATCATGACATACAATACCTTATGAAAGGATGGATAAAAAATCAATAATTTAATTTAAAATATTAAAGGTGGGTAGAATGGCTGAATAAGAGAACAGTGCAATCTAGAGGGAGAGGTGGAGAGTTATTGGTTAAAAGAGAAGTACAAAGGATGTAGGAAAGTATAAGGTGGTTGGGAAAAAAGCTTCCACAGAGAGGGAATGTTCATAAAGATGCATATTAGGTCAAACCCTCTGAAAGCTAGTTTTTGACAAGTTACTGGGAATGCTAGAGGAATAGCAGTAAGAAAAATTAAATTATATTAATAAATTTGAGATATCTGTTAGAAATTGTTGGGAAATTTTATATTTGGTCCGACCTTATCCTTAGAAATTGTTGTAGGTATGTTGATTTAGTTCGGTATTGGAGCCTCAGACACCCAATAACAATATGCCTCGTACAAGAGAGTAGATATGGGTATTTTGATATATGGGTTTGGAATCGATACCTCACGCGCCGATTAAAAAGTCGGTCGGCGAGACGATTGGATAGAAGGCTTTGCTACTAGTTATACGTAGTTCGTAAGAAACAGAAGCTTCTATACAGAGTAAAGATCAATACTCATTCCAACATTGTGAAAGCTATTTCTTAAAGAGTTGTTGGTAGCGATTAGAGTAAGAGGTTCCCTGCCTCTGATTACATCGATGATATAAGAACAGTGGTGTTCTCTAGCAGCAGAGCCGATGTGGAAATAAGAACTCTAATTTTTATATGAGGAGAAGGTGGTAGTGGGTGCGATCAGTAATGATATATAAATAAGCAAAACTTAACGTGAGGATCTGATATTCAGCAACAATAAGCATACATGAGGGTGTAAGAGGGGTATTCTCAACTATAGGATCTATCAGGAATTATAATCTCACTCGCTGACCAAAAAGTAAGTTGGTGGTGATGCAGTGGATGTTTTTACTGCGAGTTATAGGTAATTCATACGAAACAGAAATAGAGGTGGGGTCTCAAAGATCAGTTTTGTTTACATGATTAAACAAACATATACATATTATTAAATAATACTTTAATAATAGAAATTCTTTAATTAAAAAAAAAATCATTTGAATTCCACCCTTGGCCGACTTGATAAGATCAAAAGGTTATGCTGACAAGTATTGAATTACTTTCTTTGTCAGAAGGATAAACGTGAAGTTGTGGTACTTCTTTGGATAATTTATTCTTTGGTGATTGATATCGATTATATTTGAATTTTTTGTTTTGTTATAATTTAATTAGACACATATATAATATAATTTTGAAGAAATACATATCATTTTACAACTAGTGATAGTTAATGAATACCTTAAGGCATGGCTAATAATACTGAAGAAGTAAGTTGATTTAGTGATTTCAATGAAAATTTAATTTTCAATCAGTATATATCAATGGGGAGTAAGAAAATTGTTTAAATTCACAGGCAATCTCTTGGAAGGAGAAAGGTAATGAATGTGTTAAACAAGGCAAATATGAAGAGGCTGTTCTTCATTATGGTAAAGCTATCAGGTTGGATCCGAACAATCCTACCCTCTACAGCAACAGATCGTTGGCTTTCCTTAAGCTTCAACAGTATTATTATGCATACTCAGATGCTAATGAAACTATTAAGCTGAGACGAGACTGGGCTAAGGTGTGTTTATTCTCATGATCTTTATCATATCACACTTAATATACCCTAAGTATTTTGAAATTAATTCCGATATAATATTTTTATATGTCTCTAGAATTGTAAACTTTTGAGGTATTACAACATAAAACATGTTAACTGAAATTTTTGACATCATTGGCTTTTTTAAGAATGATTTTATAAATTGTAAGAATTTCTAGGAAATTTGTTTTCTTAAGGCAATAATGTTGATATTAACTTATGGTATGTTACTTCCTGTTGAAGGTAAAACAATGTAGTTAACAAACCATTTGTAAAAGTTTTCATTTTTGCAGTTACAATGTTTCACAAACGAGAACCTCATTAATGTAGTGTCATTATTCGTTTATTTCACATTAAGGATTCATTTAGTTTCACTTTTCCACTAGTATAGATATATTACAGATGCTTTGACCCTATTAAATAGTATTGAATTTCATTATTTTCTATGAAAAATTATTACTGAAACATCATATCTCATCAATAATCAGGCCCTTGGATATATTTATTCAAGCTTTCATTAATTTGCAACAGGATTGTATTATGGTCTATGGATTTTTTGTTTGAAGTAAAATTACTAAATCAAAGTACAATGTTTAATTCAAACTGGTTATTAATAACTATAATATATTTAAATATTTTAGTTTTAGCTCAGTTATACTTAAGTAAATTATACTGCTTTTCATTATTTCATGTTTAGGTATTATAGATAAACATGATAAAGGAAATCAAATGTTAAACTGAAGCATGAATTTTATAATACATGATATTATTACAATTTATAATGTATTAGACTTTATTTTTTATATTAAAAGAATTTTCTGAACTTCTCTATTATAATCTTATCTAATAGTTGCAAAAATGAGCATGATTAAAAAGACCAAATTTAACAATTCTTCAAAACAATAGTCTCTAAACTACATTTGTTCCCTGAATTATTGACACAGTAGTTTACTGATTTTTTTTTTTCATTTTTCTATTGTGATTCATTACAATTATATTTTTACTTTTATACATTTTTTTGTCTATTTATTTAAATGTTAAAATTACATTTATTTTACTGACTGATCAACATAGGTGAGATAAACTCAGAGTTGGACAATATTTTAAAAACAGTATCAGTATCTCAAACTGCAAGATAAAATATTTATTTATTTTACCATCCGACCTTCACATTTTTATAAATTTAAAAAATCTCTTATCTTGCCTTAAGGTCAAAAATTTGAAACACAGTGTTCCTTTATCCATATATTTTTGTTCTAGGAAGTTTCGGGGATATTATGTCCCCGTACTGAGCTTTTAATTTGCAACACTGTTATCGTATGAGTCAAATTTATTTAACTATAATTATTTAATAGTTGTATACTTTCCATTCTAATTATTGACCAAACTGCATTGGTATAATTGTCAATTTAAATTTGATTATATATTTGAATAATTTTAACTTAAACCAAATTTTAAAAACCCAATAATACTGAGGCAAATCAGAAGCTGCAGAGGGAGACACAATATCTGCTAAATGTCCTAAAAGAGAAAATATATGAATTAAGAGTTATTTTATTTTTTATATTTGACCTAAATATTATTATATATCAGATGAAAGGAATATGGTCCGGGTGCGGTCAAAAAAACTCAAATAGTAGAATTATACTATTTTAATGAGCCAACGTTTCGCCCCACATATTCCTTTCATCTTTCCACACAGTCAATCAACATCTTCCAGTATTATATATCAGATTTAAAAGACTATTTGTATATTTTATTTTAGGGGACAAAATATATAAAGTATTTTGTATTTTCCATTGCATTTACAAGGAGGAAAGTTCTGCAAATAGAAAATAAACGGGAGTATTATGTATTTGAAACACTTATTTAAAAAAAAAGTTTTGTTAAAAGTTTTCCTCAATATGGATTAATAACTATTTATCATCTTTTAAAATAATAAATTTTTCATAGTTTGTGATATTTATTAATAATTTATAACAAATCATTGGTAGTGATTTTTATAGATTAACGGAATGTTCACAGGGTTATTTTAGGAAAGGAGAGGTTGAAATGAATGTTGGAAGACCATCAGATGCACTATTATCGTATCAAATCGCTCTTCATTTGCAACCAGCTGATCAGACTGTTAAGGATGCTATGACAAGGGCTACTGCAGCCTGTGAGAAGGATAAGAAAAGTAACCATTTTTTTCTAAGATACTTTAGATTTCTTTAAATGGGGAGGATAAAATCTCATGGCAGCTGTTTTCTTTATTAGTGGCTATTGGTATATTTATAGTATTGTTTAGTTGTATTATAAGTTTTTGCCATATCAAGGGAACTTAGTCAAAGATTTCATCTATAATAATAGAAATGAGAAGAAGATGATGGGAGGTGCGATTAGTAAAGATACACAAGTGAGTAAAACTTATTTATTTGTGCTGATGTTTCGACCTGAATTTCTAGGCTGAAAAACAAAACAAGATAACAACCTCAATTCAGAGAAAAATAAAATAATGATAAACAAACTTGGAAATATACATAACTATAAATTAAGTAGATAGTAGTTGATACTGATAGAAGATGAAATATAATATTAGAGAGGTAAGAATAATACAAAACAAATAATAAAAATGTTATTAATAATCAGACAGTGCTCATGTTAATAAAGAAAGAAACATAATGAAAGGTGCAGAAGAAAATGTAAAAGATGAGCAATAAATTAACATAATAAAATATGTAAGTAATGATTAAAGGTATATAAATAGTGAAAACAATTTAAATAAATATAATGAAATGTGTGAAAGAAAACGATATGAAAGATACCACGAGCAAGAAATAAAATTGAATATATCCTACAATGGATAAAAAAAATATACAGTAATAGATATGAGTAAAAAATAATAAGCAAAAATAAATGTAGAATATCCAGAAAAGTGAATACGGAAGGAACAAGAGAGAAGCAATGTGTGGGAGTGGGAAGAAGGAAAAAAAAAATTAAAATAGACTGAAAAACTTATTGACTAGGATGGAGTGGGTGGGGGACGAAATCGCTTGGTAGAGAGTGTGGATACAATTATAAAAATATGTTACACCAAGCGGAAATAATTACCAACTTATATGCCTAAATATGAAAGACCGTTTAGATAAAATAAATAAGGTAGAAAAAAATTAAACTAAAGGTTTATAGAGTAAATTACAAAATAAATAACTATTAAAACAAAAGGTCAGAAAATTTTAGATTTAAGGAGAAAGTATAGTTGAGCTAAATGAGTGATGAGAAAATGAAAAATGACGTGTAGTCAATAGGTGACTGTAGAAAATGATGATAGGTAAAAAGAATGTAGAAAAAGGCAGGCGAGTGGTATAGTACAATAAGAAGTTAATAGTAAAAAAGTTATGAGAGGAGAAAATGGTCGGGGGTGTGGTCAACAGAAAAAACACAAATAAACAAAAGAATTATTTATTTAAAAATAAATAAACTATGGAAATTATAATAATTATATATAAATAATTCTTCTGTTTATTTTTGTTTTTTCTGCTGACCATCTTCACCTCATTATAAAAAAGTTATGGATGTTTTAATGTATAAATAAAAGAAATGTTGTTTTTGAAACTACCTCTAACCCTAAAAACTCAATAGTACATTATTTAAAAAAGTAAATTCATTTTTCTTAAATATGAACCCTCTTTTATGCTCAATCATTTCTAAAATATGATTTTTCATAAACCAACTGTTTTTTCCAAACATAGAGAAATCAACATTTTGTGAAGTTATTTTGGCAGATACGGTGAAAACAGTGGCTATTTGGATATCCAATGTTAGTACTAAATATATGTCCAATGTACTAAATATAAATATCCAATGTTAGTACTAAATTGATAAATACCCCCAAACAATTAATATCCAGGAAGAAGGTTATCCTAATGTGTAGTGAGGTCACAACATTAAACAATTAAGACCTTTTTAGGTTTACGATTTATAATTTAGGTTATTGATGCCATTGTTACTATTTGGTATATTATACAAATTATTCTTAGGTTTAAGCTCCCTTCAATTATTCTGTTTTCTTTAAATGTCTCATTGCTTGCCGTGTAGAGGAGCAAATACCCTGGCTTTGTGCAGGAGTTGGAATCATTATAGGAGTGGCCATTGTGATGGGAGATCAACTCCTTACTTCAGAACCATCATTATCGGTAAGGTTTCTTTCTGTTTTATTTGAGTAACATTTATTATAACTCTTTATTATGATTTATAATTGTTGCCTACTAGGATTTAAAAATCTACTTTTTCCTCTAACTCCTTGACATTAACATAAATTGAAATTGTACAATAAAAGGGAATGAATAAAATCGTTGTAATCTCAAAATTATTAGTTGTTTTTTTTTATATCAGTTAAGATTTTCATATTATACGTCAAGCTTTCGCCCTTCCCATTCATAAATAAATGATACTCTGGACTGTAATAATATCTTGGTTTCTCACTTAATTATTAATATTCCTCTAAAAAAGTTTTTTGATTAAAACATTGGCTGCCAACTATGATACGATATAACTCGTAGTTTGTGTTATTGTCTTTGATGGCAACTATGAGTTATGCCATAGTTTGTTAACTTGCAATAGTTAACATATGAGTGCATTAAATGGGTTTCTATGTTAGAATCAAAAAAGTGCCATCGTTGATATCTGACCATAAGTTTACATTAAAAGAAAAAGTGTACAAATAAATACATGTATGAACATATTCCTGGTACTATATTAATAGTTCTAATGTAAAAATTTATTTTTATATGTATATTTTGAGGGGTCTATTGATTTTACATTATCGCTGAGAGAAACATCTAATTTTTGATTCTTTGATTTATTTTTTTGCCTTGGGTAATCAGTCTGAAAATTTATTTGTAAACCCTTTTCTTAGTTGAGATAACCAAAAATTGATACTCTTATCAATTACAATATTCTGGTTAAATGATATTGAACATTAAATGTATCTTAAGCTACCAAAAAAAAAAAGTTAAACAATCATGATAGAATAAGTCACAATTTTTTTTTTAATTTATTCTATGAACACTTTTTGTTTTTGCTTATTTTTCTCTAAATTATTATTTTATTTATTTTTCAATTAGTTTTTACTATTTTTGATTACAACAGTTCATGGTTACATTGGAAATACCTCTTGCAGAAGACTATACCTTCCTGGTATTATTAGTGGCCAACAATAAAAAGAAAAATACATTATAATTAAATTTTTTGAAAATTCTTCTCAGGTGGTACTTTCAATATTAAGAACTTTGAATGAGAAATTTTCTGTAAACCTGTATTTCTCTTGTTGTTGATTTAATAGTCCAAAGTTATTCTTTATAACTAATCATATATTTTGTTTGACTATATATTCATACAGAACAAGAAAATTTTAAATTTTCTAAATGAGTGTTTCTGTTTTCATCTTGAGGGTAATCTGCTAAGATAGTACCTATTATTTCTACTGGCTTACAAGCAGTGGGGTCACGTGTGGCTTTGCCTTGATTATTTAAATTGACTACAGTTTGTAATTTCCAACTGACTTTTACTTCCTAAACATATTCATTCATTAAATTAATAAATAATTATTTCCAAATTTTATATTAAATAATTTGTATTTTAAATGCTACATCCAATATTATAAATGTAAAATGATTTAACATATTGGTGGAAATAATTAATATATATGTATATATAGTTGACCGTAAAAATTGATATATAAGATGGTCAGGGTTGTGGTCAAAAGTGAAACAAAAATAGTTTACAACTATTTTTGTTTCACTTTTGACCGCAACCCTGACCATCTTCTTATATATGGAAATAATTAATGTCCACTATATCCAATGAAACAGAATTTATGTGACATGTAATTGTCTATGATTACTTTTTTTTTTTTTGGCCAAGACTCCCATTGGAGTCCTATACTGCCTAACCATGGTTGGGGGTCAAAGCTCTTCATTTTGTGGGACCGCCATGCAATGAAAAAAGTCAATGGCCCAGGCTGGATTCGAACCGGCACCATCAATAGTCATCAAATTGGCTATGATTACTTGATACTAATACTAAACAAATTTTTTTTTAATATTCAAATAATAAAATTTCCTTACCTAAAACAATCTTCCAGTTATTATAGAAACAAATGTATACTATTATCACAATTAAATGTCACATGTTTACAATTCTTCAAGACCTTTATTGTTTTATGAGGAAGTTAGATTTAAAAATATATATTCTTTCTCTCTGAATACTTATTATTTTTGTTTTGTTGTGTTGTAGCATCCACTATTGATGGCACTGCTCACTATATCTATCGCATCACTTGGATACTTGATCGCAATAGCTTGGAGGTTTTTTATAGGATGCCAGATGCAATCACTTCTGGATCCTCCTTTAGACTTACTTGCAGGTATTTTTTTTTTGTTAATATCTTTGTATTATGGAATTTCAACATAATTTTGTTCCTTGAATGTAATTTTATGTCTATTCCACTCTGCAGTTTTTTGATATTGCCAAAAACAAAGAAATCCCACTTTACTACAGATACTTTTATAGGTAGCTTTGATATTTTTTTGAAGTACTAATATTTTTATTACTAAGTACTAGTAATAAGTGAAAGTAAACAGGTAGGTGTCTTTGATTTTTTCTTTGCTCATTTTATATCTTTATTATTACTTATTTATGTATAATTATTATTTTTTCATGACGTTTATTTAATCTCAATTTTTTTTTTCCTTCCCCGTATTGTTTTTGTTTTTGGTACATCTCCTGTATTTTTTAACTGTATATTTTACGCATTTTTATATAAAAATTTTTTACTTTAAATTGTATCGTTTTGTATCTTTTTAGCCCTGATGAAGCCCTACAAAGTGGGGCGAAACGTCGGAAAATAAATAGTTGTAAACTATTTTTGTTTCTTTTGTATCTTTTTAGCCCTGATGAAGCCCTACAAAGTGGGGCGAAACGTCGGAAAATAAATAGATGTAAACTATTTTTGTTTCTCCTTTGACCGCAACCCTGACCATCTTCCTATACATCTATTTTTACGGTCAACTATATATACAATAATACTTAGTGTTCTAAAAAAATTGAATGTTGAATTTGTAAAAATTTATAGGCAAAATTATTTCACCAATTTTGCAATTTTGAAAGAAAATGTCCTACTCTATGAGTTTGTACTGGAATGTGAAACTGAAGTCTTTGTTTCTGCTGAGAATGGTGTATTAGCTGAAACGTAGAACAGTTTGTTTATTAATTAAAATCGGTGGAATAATTTTGCCTATAAATATTTACAAATTTATCTTCACCTTAAATAAATTTCATATATAAAATTTGAATTGTTTTTGTTAACAGAAATGCATAAGGATGATAAGGAAGATGATGCTCAGCAGCCAGATGTACCTGCAGAAAGAACCCACGCGAGACTTACCAAAGCTCAAGCACGTGCTAAGTTGAAAAGACAAAGGACATGAATGTGATTATAATAT
>NW_027106787.1:143493-204932 GCF_000696795.3 Halyomorpha halys
TGCTGTATGTTTTAAATAAAAATATTTACCATAATTTATATATCTTTATTTTAGTCCTTTATCTTTTAAAAAACAAATTAAAAAATAGATAAAAGATTATATAATCTTTTATTTCCTTTTTTCATTAATTTTCGAACAACATTAACATAACCATTTTGTAATTCTTATTTAATTTTATGTTTCAATAATTATAATTTTAATTTTCTGTAAATTTTTTAAAATTTTCTTTTATTGAAATTTTCACATATTTTAAATCATAATTAGCCAGACCTTAGTTAAATTGTATTTTTGTATCTATTTTCTTAGATTTTTACCCCTGGTGAAGTCCTGCAACATAGGGTGAGTGAAATATTGGCTCATATTCAATAGTTTTATTACTATTTGAGTTTTTTTTTCATTTCCCCATGCCCAGACCATCTTCCTTTTATTATTACAAACGATCTTCTAGTATTTTATTTTCATTACGCCAAAATACGAGGCACTGTGGAGATCCGTGCTCACATAGTCCAATATAATTTTTTTTCACCCAAATAGTCTCCTCTTGAATGAAATTATTTATTTCTGATGCCTTGTAGTAAGTTTCCAAATGTGCCGATGTCATTTTTTTTCATGCTGGCAAAGCTTGGGCTCTCAAAGATACAAATTTTGAAAAATGTTGTAGTAGAAAATCGTGATGTCTGTATTCTAAAACAGTCTACTCTGTCTTCTCAGCAGGCTCCTTAGAAACAGTTTCATCACCAAGGGTGCCCATAATTTACCTTCTGCAGTTCTCTCGTGCCTCTGATGAACTATGTGCTTTTATTTGTCTGTCATTCCATTGGCACAGTAAGGGGGAGGAGGAGCTTTGGTTGGGACTTAATGGAATCTTTTTTAGAAAAGCGCCTCTGCTTTTTTTTTTTCATCAATTTGGCAATTCACTGGTTCAGAAATTTCAAAAGATTCATAGTATACTCCCATACTTGCATTAGTTCTCGAAACTACAGCTGAGTCATCCATGTACACATGTAACCATATATCTTGAGGGTCCCAGAGATGCACGGTTTCCAAAGATGTTGCCTTTTTGGTAGCAGAGGGAGTGCGTTGCTTAACAATATGCTCTATCGAAGTAAGTGAGCCTCTACCTAGGGCATGGGGGCTATTTCATACTTTGAGAGAAATAGCTGGCATTTGAAGGACTTGAACTAATAAAACATGGGATTTCTCTAAGCTTCAATACTTCAATAATGAAATTAAGTTGAGTTTGCTAGCTTTTCAGAAGCAGGATGGTATTACTGCCAATAGGATACAGTCCCTCTCTTCAAGCGTTCTTAGAACTTAATTGCTAGGAAAGCTAGAGCAAATTCAGTCGTGTAGAACAAGACCCAGTAATGGGTTATGCCGAATGAAGAAGATTAAAAGATAATATAGGCATACTCCTCATACCATGGTAACATTATCGACACCCCTTATTGATAGGAGAGAAAAAATAACAATAATTGATGATTTTCATATGTACTTTTCCATCATGCCTTCCCACCAATTACCAGCCACATCTCGCATTGCATAATTCACTGGACATCAGCTAGTAATCTCAAGTGGAAAGAACAAATGAAATTGTTGTAGACGCCAATCACCTCCTTAAAACTGTTGCTCATATTCTAACTCCGTTCCTAAATAATAATCTTATAAAATTCTATCTAACCATAAAAAAAACTTTTGAATCATATCTGTATCACCTGTCATACCTTTTCCACTTTGAAGCAATTAAATTACCTTTGCCGCCCATTCCCATTCAGAACCCTTAAGCTTCTAGTTGCCTCCTTAATATTCCTCCCCTTTGATTAATGCTGAGAATATATGGAAGTATCTCTGGGGATCTTGAGGCGAAACTAAAGTATTTAATTAATTTATTTGTACGATTCATTATCAGGATCACCAGAGATGTCTCGATCTCCTGATTTTATGAGGAGTTGAAGTGGCTTTACCCCTCTTACCATCCTCTCCATATTAACAAATCCAATCCTGATGTTCATTAGAACGGATATATTCTCAGTTTTTGGTATTATAAACAATAGCCCACTGAACCGCAGCTTTTGACAGTTATTTCAATATCAGATCCTTGACCCTATGGAATCCATGAGGAACTAGAGGGCGAAATGTAGGAAGTGTATGGAGTCATTATTCCTATTTCCATTTTAAATTACTTTTGTTAATTTATTAATATTGCAAGTTTGTTTCTGGCTTAAAAGTTTCTTGTTTATGATTTATTATAATTTTATTTTTTGTTAATTATTTTGTTCCTAATTTTTTTACTCAAAGAGGCCTGTCTCAGAATAAATAAAGAATTTTCAAAAACTATAATTATATTAGTTAATCAATATATTATATATTAATTTCTTATTTGAGAATTGATAATTAATTAATTACATAAAAACACAAACTTCTTTTGATCCTTCCTTCAACTACTTTTATTTTTCTCCTAAGTTTCAGCTCTTAGTTCATTATCAATGAGACCTTAAAATTGATCTATCAAATTTTTTTTTATATTATAAGCAGTTATGCCCAAGTCGATTCTTGAGAAATTATACTTTTACACCTTAGTTATTTGACAGATTAATCTATTTGTTTTTGAATTTCTTTAAACATTAAAATAATTTAAACTTGCATACATCAATTTTAAAATTTCCTTGATAATGGCCTAAAGGCTGCAACCTAAGAGAAAAATAAAGATAGTTTAGCAAAAGAAGTTTGTATTATATATATATATTGTATATTATATCATATTACCAAATCAGTGATTTCTGGGAGAATTGAGGACTAAAGAGAACAAAAAAACAGTAGTTCTTAACATTATTTTTTATAAATTAAATTACTTAATGCTAACACAAAAATATACATCTACGTATCTGAAATTGGAGATAATAATTTTATATAGAGAAATACAAACATTTTTGGTGATTAAAGGGCTTTTCCATAAACCCTACTCCAAGATATATACAACTCTTATATTTCCTGTACACATTATTACTACATTTAAGGGGTTTTTTCTTATGTAAAATGAATACTGACTTCATCGTCTATAATTTGAGAATTTAGATGCTGTCAAAGATTGTCTAGTGCTTTAAGCGACAGGAATGAAAAAGACAAATTCTAGGATATCAAATTAAAAATATAAAAGTATCTAAAGCTATATAAACATAGACACCAGCCAAGAAATTAATAGACATTAAGATAATTATGTACCATGCATTAACAAATACATAGAAGGACCAGTACTCAGCCTTATGGCTAATAGATAATAGGAGTGAAGAAAATATAATTAAATATATTATAAGTAACTACAAATTTAAAATGTATAATATAATACAGCGCATGTAAGAGAACGTCACAATGTTAAAATGGTAACATTGCTTTGAGAAGTTATAATCACAACCATAATGATGATTCTTCTACTCTTAATAATTTAAATATTGTAAACGACGTAACAATATTGATGATATCAAATCCAAAGTTAGCACCTTTTTATCTTTCAATATATATATATTTATAATGCTAATAGAAAAAGATTTGAAGAAAGGTCAATAATCGCTCATTACGTGATATTGTACATCAATTCTAAGGCTTTATGGTGACTACATCTATGCAGGTGCTCGTTGTTAATATATGTACACAGGCTCTGAAAGACAGTTCACCAATTCTCATTCACTACGTCTACTTATTGTGTTTGCAACACATTATTAGGAGTTTTAAATAATAAATAAAAATCTACTTATTTCAATATGGTGTTTCAATTTATCTGTTCAATAAACAAAGACTGATTCCTCCTATCTGATAAGATTCTGTTGTTCCCATCCTATTATATATTGGGATAAATTTAAGCTTTTCAAAGAAATTTTACTTCAATTCGAAGAACTTCATGTAATCTGAAATAACTATAACACTTATCTCTTTTAGTCAAAGATAGTCATTTTTCTTTTGAGTCATTCATTCTTAGCTTTATAATCAGCCTCTCATCAGTTGGAATTAGTTATCAAAAAATTAATAATATATTGTTTCTTTGTGACATGAGGTTTTATCCACAGAAAAGAACGTTCTAATATGTATTCATAATTACCTTCTCCTTGTTCGAGTACCCTTTCCACCTTTAAATTTAAAGATTACTCAATAACACAGGATGTCAAAGAGCCATGGATATGTGCTCACTATCACCAGTTACCGGCATCTCTAACTTGAGTTCTGTTTTTTTTTCTTTGCTTATATCCGATTTTCATATTGATGGCCTACTTAACAGTGGTACTAAGTATATTTCCACTATCTTTATGAAACATATAATTAAAGGTTCACTCTTTTAGGAAAATTATAACTTTTCAATTAATTTTCCTAAAAGAAAGTTAGTGGAAATGTACTCCAACACAACTGTGAAGTAAGCCATCGATATCTGTTTGTTTTTTTCTAGTGATCAATTACTATTTAATTTACTAAATAGTATATGGATTGTACATTTCCCACACTTTTAGGAAAATAATAGTCCACAAGAGTTGCACAATAGTGTTGTGAATAGTGGTAATGCCCTCAGCCTGGACAAAATCAATCTTTTAGGACCTACATTCAGGGACAAAAGAAGTTATGAAGAAATCAATTAACACTTCAACGCCAAAATCTTGCATGATGGATTTAATCAATTGCAGTTCAAATTTTGATTTAGATCTTTTTTTCATAATTTTCATTGATTTAGACCATTTATTTTCAGTTTTAGAGCTTAAAATAATTGAATATATTTCCGGTATTATAAAATTTGTTACTGTTAACTTTTGCAGTTTTATTAAAGCTGGTAATACATTTTCAAGATTT
Source organism: Halyomorpha halys (assembly GCF_000696795.3). NCBI lineage: Eukaryota > Metazoa > Arthropoda > Insecta > Hemiptera > Pentatomidae > Halyomorpha > Halyomorpha halys. The sequence continues at coordinate 148,324 of NW_027106787.1, forward strand.
ATTGTACTGAAACTTCAGATAACTATTAAATATGATGAGTATTTGATGGTTACTCCAGTAACTTCTGCTGATTGTCGATCTTGTACTTGACAAATCCGGATCTAAAAATTAAAGAGAAAAAAAATGTCCAATGATAAACTGAATTTATAAAAAAAAAAAAATTGATTATAATAAAGATCTAGTCCTATCTTCACTATGAACTTTTGTAGAGTGTGCTACAAAATACTCATATCATCATACATAGAAAGTATCATTCTGTTTTTATTTCAATTCAGAATAAATTTACATAATATAAGATTATTCAAATTTCAAAGCTATTTTGTAGATGAGATGGAAAACAATCATAAGCATAGGTCAATTTAAATCATAGGTAAAATTTATTTTTCTATAAAAAAAAAAAAAAAAAAAAAGGAGTTGAAATAATATATTCAAAAACAAAAATTCTGACACTAACACATTAACCAAAATCAGGGCCTACACCCTCTAGTCATCTCATAAAGGTAAGGCCTCTCTGAATTATTCAATACTTTTTATTGAAACTCTGTCTATTCAATAATTTTCTGTCGATCCAGTTCTTACGGTAAATTCTACTCATCTAAACACCTTTTATTTTAAACAAAAATAGTTCAAGTACTTGAAATGATTTCTCACTCATTTCCTCGAAAGTTTATTGTTAAATATATTATTTTCTCAACTCTAATTATTTATTCCATTCCAAAGAAAAATAAATAGAATCTATTACATGAGTAAATTTACAATACCAGGTCATTAAAAGACCCTTTGTGCATTAATTAATTGCTGACTTTAAGCCTTCATTGCAATCCTTACTCCACTCTGATATAAACAATGCATGTTTACTTCAACTAATACTTTATTTAATCATTTATACCAACAGTATCTACCTTCCATTTCGTTTAATAAACTTCAACCAAAATGTCGGAGGAATAATTGTCATGTGGTCTTCTAAAGCACTGCTGGAAAAAAGGATTAAGTCATAAAGCAGAAGCCTTAAAAATCAAAGCACTGGAAGGTAAAAATTTGAAGTATTATAACAAGACATCATTTAGATTTAGATGGTTCCAATCTGCGAACAATACAGCCGTCCTAAAAATCCCATCCAATGAGTGTTGAAAAATGGATATTTTTAGAAAACTTTAACAAGTGTAAACAATGGATATGACAAGATAAGAGGTCCCAGCAGAGATTTGACAGAATCTATTTGGAAAAATATAATCTTTTGTGTTCGATGGAATTATAGGAAATATTTGCACTTTTGAGCAGATTCCTGATAGGGAACCTATTGATGTGAACAACTCAAAAAAATATAGGGATTTTTCTCTTTAAAGAGAAGGATCAGAGCTTGGTATATTAGAACTAACTGATTTTTCAGCAAAAGAATGCTCTTGTTCATCTTTGTAGTTAGTTAAAGAAAAATTCTCAAAGATGAAGGATGGTAGCATCTTGCTGTTTATAGCCCTGACTTAAGATCTTTTCCAGTCAGTTTCACATTTTTTGAAACACTAATACCTTAAAAATACAAGGAGGATGTCAAATAAGAATGTGAAATTTTTTGTCCCAAAAATCAGAGACTGAGAGAACCACCTATTCAACTTTCGACAGAAAGTTGGATTGAAGTAATTGACAATGTATATATGTACCTTTATTTTGAAGAATAATTTAAATTTGTAGATTTCTAACTGAAATTTAAATTAAACTTATTTTATCCACATAAACTTTTAAACGTCTTTGTGTCTGGCGGAATTATAGTGTTTCAAATTTTGAGCGGGTTCCTAATGAGAGGCCTATTAACACAAAGTTTTATTATGGTTAGCTCACAGTAACTCAGAGAGTCGGTCACCCTAATATGTATTAATAAATATTTCTTATTTCTGTTTTAGAGACTGTAAAAGCAATTTGTTTGTTATGAATCTGTAAATATAGAGTCTGTTTGAAAGTTAAAGTCAATATATAGTTATTTTACTAAACATTACAGTGCTTTTATAGCCTATCTTAACACTATTGATTAAAAAAACAAATCGGAAAAACTTTAGATTTAGAAATTGATAGTTTTCTTTGATATTAGAAATGAATTTTATGTGAAAAAGAAATAAAAGTGTCTTGAGTTACTCATTAAAATGAATGCAATAGTCTACTTTCAGTTGTTAGTTATTGATTTTGTTCTTTCTTGTGAGTTTCTGCTACGATATTTTGACATAATGTCATCAAGAATGGCTCCGACACTTGACCAAAAATAACAGAATGTTTTAACAGTGACTTGACAGATAGTGTGAATCAGTCTTAAACATTCAGGATGAAAACTGCCAAAACGAACCATGAAATTATACTCTAGTATCCATTATTATAAGGAAAAAGACTGCATTGAAGTATCTTGGCACATTTTAAAACACTCTTTGGCTATAATTAAACTAAATAATACACACATTTAACATTTAACTTCCAGCATTGCTATCGATAATATTTACAGATCTGACAATAAAGAATTAAACACACTATTAGATAATATAAAACAAACTTCTCGTAGTACAGATATTTGCAACTTATTCTGTAAGTGCTTTAAAAATAGTTACTCTTTTTCTTATAACTTTACAATTCTTAAATATATATATATACAAAAGAAATTTGAACATTTAGTATCAATATCATAGGGCAGCATTAATTGCTCATTTTGGAAAAATAGCAGACAAATTACAAAACAAATATTTCTGTTCATAATAATAAATCAGCAACGCTATCAATTAATTGACTCTATGCAAGCTAACGCTACGTTCTATATTATCATATCCAATATATAGCTTGTAAATAATTAGTGAAATAAGTTAAGATTTTTTTTTTTTAAAGAAATAATAAATAAGCTTGTATATTGTTTGTTCCTATTATGCAAGAAACAGAGATTCTCAACAAATATGACATAGCAATATTAGGATTAATTGCATTTATTAACAAACAAAAGAAAAATACTTTAAAACATATAGAGATGAAAATGGAATCTAATAGAAATTATATTGCATATTCTAATACATTTCTAGTTTTATTATATATCAATTGAACATTAGTAACTGAATCAATTGGAAAAGTATAACCATTCAAAATCAAATTTCGTTGTTTATAAGTTTCTAAGCAGTTAAAAAGAAGCTAATCTTTCTTCCCAGAGAAACTAAAATATTTATTCACATAATTAAAAATGTAATCACAAGATCGGAATGCATAAACTATCAGCCGGACTATAGATGATCATTCTTAGTTTCCAAGGTATTAAGGAAATTTAAAATAAGTAATCACCAAAAATAATCTTTTAATACAAATTAGAAGTTAGGCAAGACTTCAAAAAATTAGTAACAATTAAAAAAAAAGAAAACTTTATATATTGTACTGTCAAAGAGGGTTATTTGCAATAAGTTTTGGACTTTTTTTATTAAGTGTTTAAAAAAATTCAGATCAGGTTACAAATAAAACATTTTTCTATTTTAGCTTCTTGCCAATGTCACAATTTAAATTTTTAAGAATGTTTACAAATGAATCCATAAGTAATAGTTCTTAGTCTTTAAAAGTTAACCTTTTCCAATCAATCCAGAAGTAACAGTTCCATAAGTTCATATATTATAATTGAACATAATATATAAACCAATATCATACTTACATAATATTCACATCCTTTAATTAAGGAGCCATTATGACAATTAGAACTAAACAACTAACACAAATTATATACAATATACAATGCATATTTTACTTCATTGATTGTCTTATGATTAAGGAGATAATACTCCACAAATAATTTTAAAAAGTATATGTACACTACAATGATGAAAAAAAAAATTGTTTTAGAATATATTGTTACAAAGTTCCTTAACAGTATAATAATTAAAAAAATTCTTAAAATAATTTTGAAAGAAAATTAAATCTTATATTATAGACTCTCTGATATGCCTGAGACAGTGTTAAAAATTTTATTATAGAGTGATTTAGTTTATAAAATATACGCTAGAAGCAATTTTATCTATTTATTTATTTTTTTAAACTAGAATAAATTCAATACGCAGCCTGAGAGAAGTGCCTTTCGCTTCCTTATTACCTGAGGTAATACTCAGCTTGAGAGAAGTGCCCTCGAGGTAAGGAAGTATTCATGCAGGAATTGAAACGAAAATTATATTCTAGGAATCAAAAATTTTCACTGCAATTTTACATTTTATACATTAAGAAACAATTTTGGTTCTGTGTCTGTCTGAAATCCAATTTGTGTTCAGGCATAATCGATTGAACCGTTTATTTGATTTTTATTAAATTTCCAAGGATTGTTTAGATTGGTACCTAGTTGGTCCCACATCAGATTTATCAGATTCCGTCGTCCACTTTTGCCTAAGCACTTGTAAACGTATTTCCATTGGCACACCTATATTACGGCTATGGTTTGTCCAATTTGGCCCAAATTTAGAGGAAAGATGGGGATTAGTGTAAAATAGGTCTAAAATTAATTTCATAAGATCCCGTCTACTAGTTTTACTTATGCATGTTTCAATACATTTTTCTCAACACACCTATATTTCAAAAACGGCTCATCAGATTTGGCCCAATTCTGGAAGAAAGTTGGGAATTATTGTTTACATGGTCCAGTACAAATTTTAGCAAATTTCATCCCCTACTTTTGCTTACGTAAACATGAACGTATTTTCCTTGAAACACCTATATTTCGAAAAAAGCTTGTCAAATTTAGCTAAAGTTTGAAATTGATGTAGAAATGTTTTATCAACTAATTTCATTTACTAATGTAAAAAAAACTAATTTCCTGAATGTACCTACATTTCAGCAAAGACTCCTCCCAAAGATTTTATTTTCCAACAATAAATCATTAAGCTTGAAATATAATAGCTACATACGCAATAGAAATATTCAGAAAATGGATACTTTTATAAAAGAGGACAAAAATAGTGAGGAAGCTGTACTGACCCATGTACTTTATAGATATTTGTATTTCTTTTTTTTTTTTTCTTTTTTTCCCCCTAACTAAAGCATTCAACTGACATTAGTTATATTGTGTGATATGACTAAATATAACAAGAATTATTAAGCACGAATTTATCACATATGATTCACTAAAGCTATTCTAATTTATAATATTTAACAATGTTATTATTAATTTAAAATATTTTATATGTAAAAGAGATCACAAATGTTAAGATAACACCTAATTATACATTGGATAATAATGGAAACCGTAGTAAGTTTAACCATACTATTTAAAAAGTTTAAGTTAGTTAAATCAAAATGTTGCATATACAGTCATCTTCACCTCAGTCTTAAATATGTCTACTAACTTAGTGTAAAGTTTCCATTTATGAATGGTTTGACTATGAAAATTCATAGAAAAATTCTTTTCATGTTTAATAATTTTAACACACTATATGCAAGATATTGAAGGATTGTAGAATACAGTAGACTATTATATATTTTTTATATTTTACCCTTATTTGGTTGATTACATGCAGAGCATTTTCGTGTTATATGTTATCAATTGCTCTATATTTTCAAAATAATTCTCAATTATTATATTATTTTATCATTTTGATGAGACAGCAACTATTAAAGTCCTCATGGCTTGGAAAAAGAATTGGAGTCATCCAGGACAATAAATCCAATATTAAAAGATAATAAGGGAGACATAGCAGGTCACCGATGCTACTTTCAGATAAGTAAATAAATGAACAGATGAATACTTTCTAGGCAAACCAATTTCTGACCATACTTTTGTATATCAGATTGTTGGATAACATCTAAGGTTACCAAAAAAGAGTTCCTGATTTCTGAAAGGAAAATTCACCTCCGAATTTTTTGGGGTGTAAAGTTAAAGTGGAATGGAAGCGTTGCATCAGGAGTAAGACAATACATTGGGAGAGGCTACCATCGTCAGGACAAAGAATTGAAGTAGTTTAAGATATGCAGGATGCAAGGATGGTGGAAGTAGAAATACCAAATACAGAGCTGACAGCCAGTTCATGGAACAAGGAGATGTAGTCGAATGGTGTCAGAAACGGGATGGGGTATTGGCACAAGATCATGAAAATTGGAAGAAGCTGTAGTAAAGGATTAAGACATATAAAGAAATTGTGGTGCCATCATGATTATATATTTTAATTATTGACCTATTTTCAAGAAAATAATCCTCTCTGCTTAGTAGAGACAAATTAAGGCAAACCATCTTTTATTAAATCAATCCGATAATAAACCAACTAATAGTAAATAAACAAATTAATCATCCAATTTATTATGTCTTAATAAATTAGAATTAAAAAAAAACTCACTCTTACGCTATTACTTAACATATTTTTCATTATATAAAATGATTGAATTGAAACGTGTTTTCTCATCAGAATCCTGAAAAGTACTGTGTCAGTCAACCTAATAAATATATTGCACTGAATGATGAGTGAGGACACGAACACTGAAAGCTTTGTAAAGGTTATCAGGGCGAGATGGGCAGGGCAAGTTCCAAGAATAGATGACATTGATAATCCGGGGAAATTGCCAGTGTAGATCCTTTATTCGAAAAGAGGAGTAGGGTGACCTAAGCTCAGATGGCTCGATAGTGTCCTCAAAGATGCAAGAAACTTACTGAATAAAGCAAATTGGATGGCTACTGCACACGATAAAGAAGAATAGAGGTCTCAGAGGTGAATTGTGTCATATATGTATGGATCACCCGTAAGAAAAAAAAAAAGCCATTCCCTCCAAAATGGTTTAATCTCTAAATTTATATAAACTTTTATGAAAGCTTCCATTTCTCAATTTTATGAAGCTCTATTGTTCTTTCACAGTATAACTTATGTTTTGTTATGTGTGTAAACAAAACAGAAAATTTTGTTCCACCTGATTTGATTTCATACAACAAAAAATCATAATTGGTAATTGGTACAAATTAATAATAATAATAAAATAAATTTACCAAAAGTTTAAAATATTTTAAGTGGTAATGCTATTATGGAACAGATATATCTTGTATTGTGATAATTTCAAAGTGACCTTCTATTAAATAAATTTAAATCTGGTAAGGTAAAAAATAATTGTTTACAGTACTCAAAGAAGAAATTTCATTGGACAATTAGAAATATATCTATAATTAAAAATTAAAAAAGTGATTTAATCTGTTCTGCATATAGTATGTTAAAAACTTTCTAATACAGCCATGAACATGAAACTATAGATATTTTCTTCATGAAAGCAGAGTATTATCGTAAATTAAAATGCAAATTTTTATTCTTTAATCACAGATCAGATAATTAAAGGAATACAATGTAAAAGGCTTCTATCAATCTACCCAGAATATATAAGCTCTATTTTACATTACTTCAATTTTTTATTTTATTTTATTTCTAATTTATGGTTTGATATGAAATTGATTGATCACAGTGTAAGCAATATTTTAACTACCTATTTTAGATATTTTCATTATTTTATCTTGATATAAATGAAGTTATATCTTGATATGAACGAGATTAAAGATTACACTACACTTAAAGTTAATGATATTGATATTATTCAGGTTAAAAAGGAAAATCCTACTTCTTTATCTATAAGTAACAAAGCATAGAAACGTAAATCAAAGTTACTGTTCATGAGTAAAATGAATGTGAACACGGTTTATCCAAAACTTTATTCATTCAGTGACATCTTTCCTCATAGCCTTTAAGCTGACCACTCACGGTGTCTGAGATGCTGGACTTTTGGGCACCTATAAACCTATTGAAATACCCCAGTAAAGGATAACTTTTGGCATCATTTTCACCTCTCTTCACCCACTATAACACAACACAACATAAGCGATTAAAGAGGTGATTTTGCTGCATAATATTATTACAATAACCTTCTGATTGAACCATAGATATGGTAGGTTTATCAATTTTTTTTTTAAACAGAGTGCATTAAAGATTTTTCTGCTTCCATTTAGTTAGAGAACTAGTACAAACTAATATATGGCACCTAGCGTCTCTATTTTCCACTGTAGGCTTTATTCTCGCTTTATTTATTCTTAAAATTCTTCTGGAATTCGGTATTCACCAAGATCCCGGATGCCAGAAGCTTGGCATTTGGCATCTCACCTCAATAACTTATTCATGGAAACTTTTAGCCTCTGAGATTCCTAAAATGTGGTATTTCAGATGCCAGGATACCCCACGAGTGGCTGGCTTTACAAGGAATCATTCAGGAATTGAATTAACTCCAAATTCATTTACTTCTACTGGAAGAGCTAGAAATAATGCTGGCCACAACAGCTAGAAATCCAAATTGAGTTAAGCCGGGACAGTGTCTCTTAACCAAGGATGACAAAGAACTTCCCAAAGATTAAACAGAAGTTTTTAAATTTTTCATTGAGATCATACCAGATTCTAAAATTAGCAAATGTTATGCTTGTATTTGCTCCATCATTTGTTTCCTTAGCATTAGTAACACAGTACACAAAAAAAAAAATTGATAAACACTCCTGTTTCTATATTCTAGTGCATGAGTTAATGAGGTTGTTTAAAGTATGTGAAAATGTTTCATTGTTTAATAAACAAAATTATTTTTCAAAAGATATAATTTTCTAGATAAAGAAATATACTTTTCTAGGAAATATGAAAATTATTATTTTTTTTATTTAAGGGTTCAATTACTTATTTTTACAGATCAAGGGGCTTCTTTCACTAAAAGGGTTAAGAAACACTTAAGTAGTAGAAATAATGTTAGAGACGATGATTTTTGCAGGAAATGGAGAGAGATGGAAAATCCTGAGGTAACCTAACACAAGGAGGAAGTCAAAGAGAAAGAAGGGAAGGCTCACTTTACTCATTTAGTAACAGTAAAACCTTCAAAACTAATAAGGAAAAAAAAACTTGCAAGTAAAGTTAATACAATTAACTTGGGGCCAAATTCATAGATAGTACCCAAGTAAAACTTTTTATTTAACCAGAAGTATTACAGTAATTGCACTAAACCTATACTGAAATATGTGAAATTTACTACTGTCATCTAGTGGAGTATGTTGAGCCATTAAGTGTATTTTGAGGTTATTATTTTTCAATATTACAAAAAAAAATTATAAGGTACAAGTATAAAGAATTTCAGAACCATTTCTAAGTCTGCTAATGATTTCAGTGAGTTTGTGGACTTTATAGAGGAATATGATAATGATGACATTTTTTCAGAAAGCTATTTGAGGGATCAAGAAAATCTTGAATTTTTTAATGAATGGCAGTTTAATAGAAGATTCAGGTTAAATAGGCATACTGTGGCAAACACTTTAATCACACTACTCCAGAATGATAATAGTAGTGATAACAGAGGGTTAGGAAACTGATGTTAGAAAAGATTAGTGCACTATATATCAATTTTTCTTCCTTGTGTGTTACCTATTTTTACCCAATGTCTTAAGTGGTCATTTATAAATACTAAATTTTTGAGAATTATAACTTAAGTGCTTGACAGAATACAGCTTATCACGAGGAGGACAAAGATATTGCTCTACAAGATGGATATTGATCCATCCTCTTCTCATGTATGCTTCAGAGAAGTGGACTCTAACGAAGGCAGAGGAAAATGCAATCTTCATCTTAGGGAGGGAGATCCTTTGAAGAATATTTGCCCTAATCAAGGTTGGTGACCACTGGAGAAGACAGGAAAATAAAAAATATAAAAGCTATTTAGAGAAACTAACATCATTAGAATTATAAAGATTGGAGGTCTTCGCTGGGCGGACACTCTGTTCAGATGAATATGGATGATACTCCAAGACGAATCCTAGAAGAAAACATTTATCAAGCTAGAAGTAACGGATGAACAAAAATCAAATGAGAGGACTATGTGACATGCTATATGATAGAATACTACTGGGATTAAGAAACTTGAGGGTGGTGGAGGAACAGAAACAGAACACCTAAAAAAACCTTCGAAAAGCGAGAAGGTTCAAATCGGGCTGTAGCACCACGGAAGAAAAAGAAGCAGTAGTCTATGAATTTGGCCCTTAATATTTGCAAGTAACATTTTATAAATAAGATAAATAATTTCTTGTGGCTTGTTCAAAACAGGAATAGTTGAACTTTTTTAAAGCAGATTTTTTGGTTCAAAGACAAATTTCCATTATTTTCCAGTAACAACTTGGAGTAGATGCAAAAACTATTTTTGTAATGATCTTATAAATTAACTTAGTTCTATGACTTATATATTTTTACTTTATTTTTGTAAATGTAGCAAATGGTAATAAATATAAATTAATAATAAAAATATTTTACATACTAAATCTCTGTACCTATCGTTAATTTAATATGTGATGATGAAAGAGTGGAAAACGATCCCTATATAAATACTTGTATACAATCTAGTATTTTTGCTCCATAGCTTGCATTTAGTCTTTATTATAAGGAAAAAACTTTTTAAGTATATGTAACTACTTATTAGATGTATACTACTTATGGAAAAATAAGAATGACGATTCTAAAAATCTACAAAATAAAAGCACAAATATCATATTTGAAAAATATCATTCTCCAATCGGTCGATATCAATCAGTCAACCGATTTTGGAGATATCGCCAGCAATATACATCCTTTAACTGTTGTTAACAACCGATTGCTATATATTTTAGAAAAGTTGAATCCATAACTGTCAACTACTGTTAGCCAAAAGATAAATACAGTCTTAACGATGAATATGAACAATGTCTCTATGAATTGTTAACTTATTATAGCATTATTCGACAAACCAGTAAATAGTCATGTTAAAAACAATTCCTTTTTTTCCATACTTAAAAGAAAATTGTTGTGAGTTGTTGAAGACTAACTAGTTGAATGCACATCTCATTTTATAAACAATAAAAATAGAATATCTACAAAAAAATTTAAACTGTCGTCTTATTTTTAAACACTTGAACTCTTATTAATTTCTTCACATCAGTGACTGAAAATATAAACATTTTTGTAAAACCTCGAAATTCATAATTATCATTACGATTGTTTATATTGAAAACCTTTTCAATTTGAATACTTAAAACCAATCAAAATAAAAATAAAAAATAGAAATTACCCTGTACCAAAATATGATTGCAACGTCTTAAATAATTTCTTTTTTTAATATTCTCTTTTTTTAAGACATAATATAGTTGAACCTCTATGTATTGGAATTTTATGCAGCAAAAATCTGTATATGTCAATTTTTTTTCTTTCAAGTTGTGCCACAGTAAAAGCAAAGTAGTACAGCAATGTATACATATGCAATTATATAAATAATAAAAAATGATAACTGAATTAAAAAGAACCAATGTTGCTAAATTATAATAAAGCTTTTGAATCATGATTCCAAACTATTCGACACAGCTTTAAGTTATTATCTCTCCAAATAAAATGCAACTCTAACGACAAATAATAAAAATCACCATCACTATGTCAGCTTATGCTAGTAAGAATTATCATTAAAAGCTTTTATTGCATGTATATATGAATAAATCTGAGGTTAAGTTCATAATTTTCCAATGAAAAAAAAAATAATAATAATACAGAGAACTTTGATTGTTTAATTTTAAATTTTTATTTCTAATATGAAGAATGTGTAGCAAAGGGAAGTATTGTGGTTTTGAGAAATTTTGAATCCAAATTTTCAAAGGAATTACAAATTTAAAGGTCCACTGAGTCCAATAAACCAAGCCTTACATTGTCTCTATGTATGTGAACAATCTAGCTCAAAAAAGTAAAGTTGTAAAAAGTGAAATTAGCATTTAAGGTAGGTATTAGGTCTGGGACTTAAGCAACTTTTTTACTTAAATTGGCTTAACCACAGTGCCACTTAGTATCATAGATTTTAAAGTTTTTTTACAATTGTCTCAAAAATGGCTAAAACACTTTGGAATAAACTAGTTAATATACCAAAGTACAATTAAATGGTCTTAACTAACAGCTACGTCTTACCCTAATTGAAATAGCCTGACATGGCTTAAATGCTGAATTTTCAAAATGGTTTTGTATCTGTTTATTAGATGATAGTATTTTTGCTTTTGTTTATTTAAAATAATTAACCCCCACTCATTTTTAGTAGTAATAAAAATAAATTATGAAAGAATTTTATAATTCACAAACTAACTCCTTGGTACTACAGACCGATGTGGTCCTTCGCCTCCTCAATAAGCCCTCGCCAGCTAACCCTATCTTGTGCTGTCACTCTCCAGTTTTTGTTGTTCAACAGGTCTCTGGTCTTCTCCTATCTAAGTCATGGTCTTGTCTGATAGTGCCTTCTGTCTAGCAACTTCCTTGGAATTCCATCATTTGGTATTCTAGCAGCAAGTCCAGCCCAACGTCTTCCCATCCTGATTTGTGTCATTACCAATTCTCACCAACCTTAACAGGTCTGAATATTCTGCAAAGAATTTTTCGCTTGTAGACGAGGATCTCTTTCTCTTTAGTGCTTGTGAGGGTCCAGATCTCCAATTCATACATCAGAACATGTCTGATAAGGGTCTTATTGAGGAGGCATTTTGTGTAGTGAGAAATAGTCGAACTTCACATCTGTTTGCTGGGAGACCTAATGGACAAATATTTCCCCAGGATGAAAACAAAATTCTAGGGTGGTATAACCCTACTCTCCTTAAAAGCAAAAGTGAGGCCAAAAATACCTTAAGTCCCACCTAGGCCATAACTTTCCTCAATCTCAATGATGCCACACTTCTCAGGGGGTGATGATATCCTACTCTCCTTCAAAGGGAAATTGAAAGGGAGTAGATCACGTCCTTGGAGTTAAGAATTATGTTGAGGTTAATAAGAATGTTCAGTATCACATAACTCTTGCCAACTCTACTTCAGGAGAAATCAATTTCTACTCAATGTGAAAGTTGTATGATCAGAGCATCGATTTTGCTACTTTGAAATTCGATACCTAGAGGTCCAACTGTATTTTTTAAGTTAAAATATATTAACTTTGTTTTTATTACTTTTAATTTAATGATATATAGATATATATTTTTTAAATATAACAATTATTAAATAGAATGTTGTGAGTTAAAACTGTCTTCATAAACAATCTTATAGTACAAACACAAAACATTTAAATTGAGCATCATGATGTTTTGTGTTTTATGAATAGATCAACAAAGTAACTTTTTAGATCACTGCAACTTTGTCTATCAACAAACGTGTTTGTAAAACAGTAAATAACTAGTGATAATAAAATAATTATTTTAATAAAATAACTTCAACCAGTTTTTAGGTAACTGCTTTTAAGTATTAAAAAACAAAAATAAATAAAATAATAATTTTTACAGTAAGATATATAAAATAATCTTTTCGAGACTAAAAATCTGTGAATTATTGTCATAATACCAGGAAATGTATACATTTTGGTCATAAGGTGATACTGACCAAAATGTATAATTATAATTCACAACCTACAATAATTTAAGTAGTTGGAAAACTAAAGCTCTATGAAATATTAAAATGAATCGATTCATATTCACACAATGATACAAAAGAAAAATGTTTAAAATATAAAAAAGATGGTTATCTTGAAGTTGTAGGTAGCCCGGTAATAGAGCTGAGGCGAGAAGTTCTAGGTTCAATTCCTAGAGACATTTGGTATAATTCATCATCATCAAGAAGCAAAGACGTGTCCAGGAGGTAGTTGGTCACCTTAGTGATCATCTCTATTTTATACGGTGTCTGCTGGAAGTGACGTATCTCACGAATCACATGAGCTATCTATAATAAATATAATGAAAATCTATATTAATCCAAGATAGAAATAAAACAAGTAGTGAGAGATTGGGCGATACTGTCCTCATTAAGAAAAACACATTATTTGATCTGAGTATGTTTTGGAGAAAATCTTATTAGGAGATTATTTACCTGATCTCGCCATAAATTAAAAATTAGAAAAATAATTTTGCATTAAACAAATTCTTCCTTTTTAAAGTACATAAATTTCACCAATTACATTAGTTAGTAAAAAAATAGCTAGTTATTGCATTATTGCTAACCAACTTTTTAACTATTTTCATTTTAAAAATCTAGTGGATGGCTCAGTTACAATCATCTTTCATTCATTTAATTAACAAATTCATACTGAGTATGAGTTAAGTTTTATTTTGAAATTTGTTCTTTTTAATCTTGAATGATTGATTAAATCCTGGAATCCCTTAGGTGTGGGACATAGGGCTGCCACAAAGTGTTGCTAGAGAGAGAGAGAGAGAGAAATACTTTATTTATTCATCTATGCTGCCTAAATACATTAGGTTGCCATCTCACACAGCATACTTATCAATCCGTAATCGGACATATTTACATTACACATACAAGGTATAATCATAAAAAAAAAAATCATATCAGTCTTTTGCAAGTTCTTTAAACCTGAACTTTGTCTAACCTGATTTTTGCATTTATTTTTCCAGGGTTCACCTCCAGGTATCTCTTGGCTCACAATGCCTTTGCTGCCTTTGGGGGTTACATTCTATGTTCTGTTGAGTTATATAAGTATGATATTTTCTGACTATGTACTCTAGCTGTCTCTATTTTAGAAGCTTTATTACTATTATTAGGTAATTATCTCATCAATAGGTTCTTGTTGGATTAATTTCCAAAGCTCAACATTGGGAATAGTTTCTGGCCACCACATTCTCACTATATGTCTAAGGCATTTGTTAATAAAAGCCTACAGTTTTTTTGCTAGCGATTTATCCTACCTCACATCCATACAAAATCACAAATTTTACGTAGCTATCAAACCTTTGTCCCCCTCCAGATCTCTTGAGATCTCCACACTGATCAGAGTTCTGAAAAGGCTTTTATTATCTGGCTATTCACATTATCATCTGCTCCTCCATCCCGATTCGACCAACAAAGCAGAATTTGTTGGCCCCTTCTGATGCCTGTTCTTCTATGTAACAAATTTTCCAAACTCATGCTGTTCATTTATTTCTTTTGTTTAACAAACTTCTCCTGCATGTCTCTGAAACTCTGTTTTTCCTTAACTGTACCATTGGGGCAATATTGTGTATCATTACAGGATGCACAATATTACTCCTTATTCACACGATACTGCCCTCATTATATTGGGAATAAATAAGCTAAACTTATTTTTTATTTAGTTCTGACATGAGGTCTAAATTTTAGGCCTTCATCAAGGCTAAGTGAAAATCAAGAGAAGACCATGATGGAATATAAAACAGCATAATAAGAAATCAAGAAAATAACAAATCAAAATATAACAAGGTGCCTTTAATATAGTAATATAAAACTTACAGCCTGGCTGTAATTTTACAAACTTTTATTTTTCACTTGTTACTTTCATCTTCTTAATTACTAGCACAAAAAATGCTTGTAGTTGCCCTTGGCTTGTTTAATGAGGTTTTCCCACTGTTCTATCTTCTGCCATATTAATACTCATTTCCAGCTTTTGGAGGTTATTGGTCACATGCTATCTTGTTTTGAGTCTATTTCTTGAGTGCACCCCATGAGGCTCATACCTATATAGCCTTTTGACTGATCTTGTGGAGATGCTCAAACCATTTTAAACAGTTAGTTATAAGCTTGGATTCGTTCATTTCCTAAAAGAGCAGGTTTACTTCTTTATTTTTCCTTTTCCATCTACCTGATTCTTGGACTAGTAGAAGGATCTGCCTGCTAACCATTCTTTCAACCTGTCTATTTTCTCTACAGTAGATTAGTTGAGAGTCTATATCTCACCTCTATAAGCTATAATAGCTTTAATAAGGATTTTGTACAGCTTTATCTTGGTGGTTCTGCTCATTGGCCTGCTTGTAGCTTAAGAAGAGCATAGTATGCCTTATTTTTATTTCCTGCCAGTAATCTTGCTCTTATCTCCTCATCCCCATTTGTTTTTTCTTTGATAAGACACCCTAGTGACTAGAATTCATTCACCATTTCAAAAGTATCGTCACTGGTGAAACATTTACGCTGAGGGTGTGCAGGTTTCTTTCTCCTTAATATTTTCTAATTTACTGGAAGATTATTGATTGACCGTGTGTGAAGATGAAAGGAATATGGTCCGGGTGCGGTCAAGAAAAACTCAAATAGTAGAAATATACTAATTTAATGAGCCAACGTTTCGCCCCACGTTGCAGGGCTTCTTCAGGGCTAAAAAAGATACAAACACATAGTTACAAAAGGAAAACAAAAACCTAAGTGTAAAATAACAGGGGTATAAAATGTAAAAAAGTAAGATATAATAAGAAAAATTATTATTGTTCTTTAATATTTCTTTTGTTATCTATTTGTTACTATTACCCTTTACATTTACTATCTACTAGCTTTAATTTTTCTTATTATATCTTACTTTTTTACATTTTATATCCCTGTTATTTTACACTTAGGTTTTTTTTTTCCTTTTGTAACTATGTGTTTGTATCTTTTTTAGCCCTGAAGAAGCCCTGCAACGTGGGGCGAAACGTTGGCTCATTAAATTAGTATATTTCTACTATTTGAGTTTTTCTTGACCGCACCCGGACCATATTCCTTTCATTTTCTAATTTAGTTTTCCCTCATTCACCCTGAGACCTATATGATGAATAGAGATTTTCAAATGATCACCACATCATCGGCATATGCCAATATCTGAGTCATCTTATTGTAGATAGTTCCTCCTGAGTTTAATTCAGCTTTCTCCATAATGCTTTGGAGGACAATATTAAATAGAAGGAGAGCTAAAGGGGCTCCTTTCCTTAGCCCATTCTTTACATCAAATGGGTCCATTAGTACCATTTCAAAGATCTGCTCAATAGAAAAGTTCTGGTCTAGTATGGATCTGTTGCATTGGAAACCTTCTCGGTAATCTCCAAGTATTCTTTCTACCAAAAGCATGCTTCTATTGCATAGAAGCTATGGAGAAGACCTTATACATAATATTTAGTAATGTGATTCCTCACAAGGGATCACTTCATATTCACAATTTTAGTTCTTGTAGAATCCCTGCAATCTCTCAGTTTATCATTTTGAAAGGTTCTGCAGGAAGACCTTTCCCAGGCATCTTATGATTTTTCGTTTACCCTACTATATCCATAATGTCTTATTTGGCAGGTAGCACATCTTAATTACTACCAACATTTTCCATTGCTCTATTCACTTTTACTACTTCCTCTACCTGCATATGGTTCAGGAGTCTCTGGAAAAGTCTTTTCCTTTGATTTTGTGCTTCTGTTTCAATGACCAGTTCATCAAATTCTCAATGTCTATTGGGAGTTTTAACATTCCATGTTCCTATTTTGTAGATTCCATTCTGTAAGCCAGGTTGTTGTTACAAATTAGTCCGTTTCAATCCAAGGCTTTTTATAGTGGTGGACTGTCAACACTACTACCAACTTTATCTGGACTATGGATCAGCAGTGGTTTCTAACACACTAACTCGACATGCTTTAAAATGCCATACACTGAAAATTTTGTTTTTAGATTAAGCTTATAAAATAATTGTTAATCTTGACTGCTTAGAAATCCTAGAATTTTAGAATAGATTTGAACTAGTTATGATTTTATAACCTCTTATTTTTCAATTGTTACTTTCTTATTTCATAAAATTGTATTAGTTTTTTTGTTAGACTTCAAGTTAATTTTCAGAAACAAATTTTCTAAGAGTAAAATATAAATCATTAATGTAAGGAATAACAACTAATTAAAAAAAAAAGTGAATGTTATATTAATCTAATACAAGCAATCTCAGATATAATTTATTTATTTTTAGTATAAATAAAAAACTAATTTTGCTTACCATTCTCATTTTAGAGAAATTCAATAAACCATCCTGTGTGAAGTTGGGAGTACCTTCTTCAATAAAAGACAGGTCAGTTAGATACATTCCTAAATAAGGGATACATGGAGGATCACAACGATGAAGAGCATCACGCAGATTTCTAAATCTGCCGTCTGAAGAAACGATCGCTTGCAATTTTTCGATTGTTTGTTTTGTCTGAAAAACACATGTTTATAATTAAACTTAACTATTTCATATCTTTAAATAATTTTAAATTAATTATAACAATTTTATAAATAAATAAATAATGAAAAAAAAATCCTATTAAGACTTGTTATTAATGATGAGTGAGTATTAAAAAAATATTTCAAATTGATTTAAAGGATGTGATATTAGATGAAACAAAACTGAGTATGATGATAGACTGTCATTAAAATGAACTGATTGCCAGAATATTACCTAAGGTTTTCATCACAGGATTCAGGAATTAAGAGAAAGTTTATTTTGATTAATTATTTGATTTTTCATTTACCTTGATTGTTATTGGCACAATTTATTCACCTTTTAGGATGAAGGATTTATCTTTTAATTTGGAAAATGTCAATTGCTATAATTAAGGTTGTTAAGTGAAAAATTACTAAACAAAAAAAAAGAAGAAGAAAATTGTATAAAGATGCCTGATAACAAAATAATACAATAATAACAATAGAACTAATGTAAAAAATTGATGAAGTTACAATAATTTATTGTTTATAATTATAAAAAGTTTGCAATTTAGAAGGTTATTTATAATAAATGAACAAAATATTAATTTAGTTTAATATAATATCTAACCCATGGGCACAATCTACATCCCTAACCACAGGTATACATTCACTACAATACAGGTATATAAATATTTTTGGATATAAATGAATAAGTTATTACAAGAAGTTAAATTTAAAAAAATTGATTTTATAACCTGAATAAAAAATAACTTATTAACTACAAATTTCTTTAAATTATCTCAGATTTTGCTTCTTAATCTCCTCTGACGCATTTAAAGAGAGTTTAGGTCATTGAATTTCAAATAATGCACAATTGTTAGTATGTTTCTTCACAAGTCATTTTAAATGTTGATCTTATTCAACAAGTAAAATAAGGTCTTGTTAAAAAATAAGATTTACAAAATTTTAATAATGTAAAAAAGATTTCTTACTGTTTTAGAAACTTTTTCCCAAGTTTTCTTAAGCCTGTAGACCGCTGAGTTAGTAAATGCAGCACATACTTGTAAAACACCATTGAAATTGTGCAAGCACCTTGAGATATCAGCGACAGCAGCCCATTTTTCTATAGCTTGTATTCTTGCAGTCATATTTGAACGGCGAACTATTTCTGACACTACCAACTGAGAAACCTTTCAAATACATACAAAGAATAAATCATTTTAAAGAAAGAATATAATGAAATAGATTGCAATAGCAGTAATCTCATTGCTGTGTTTAGGAGGGTATTCAGGAAAACCATTGACAATAAAAGATTAATATTCAATAAAGAGTGTTATGGGTAAGTACCATCTAGTCTGTGTTAGGCTTCAAATGAGGCCTCGACAATCCATGTTTAAGTGGAGGCAATGATCAGAGAAAGGGAGAGAGTTAGGAGGAATCAAAATGAGATATATTAGTGTCAATGGATGAATCAAGCATTATTTCTAAGAGATAAACTTTAAGGCAATCCAGGAATAGATACCATGCATGGAAGGATGGAACTCCAGTCTTTATGGGGAGAGAAAATTCTGATGAGGAGATGAAGCCTCAGTCTGAATAGGTAAAACTATAAGAGGATTGGATGAATGCTAGGTTCTTACAGAGAATTTTGAGGTCAGTTGCAGATTGATGAACTATTGTGTTCAAACTTATGTTCTGCTTCCTAGAGGTGGCTTAGTGAGCTTAGAAACTCAATTCGTACATAAAAAATTAACTAGATATGTACACATATAGTCACTTAAAAACATAGCATTTGATTAAAAACAATTTTTCCTTTTTTTTTTTTAATGAACTTTGTTATTTTTGTTTCTTTTGCCATTTGGAGGAATATCCTCAGCACTTCTCAAAGACATTTCAGGAGATGGATTTATCAATCAACGCAGCAATTAAATCAGGCATTTGAAAGGAAAAATATGAAGAAGGTTTTATTTCTATAAAAGAAGATGAGGGATCCTCAGAAAACAACAAAAGAAAAAGTATTAGAGCTTGTGTCTGTATAAGCTAAAACAATGTGAAGGGACTTAACTAATCAAGTGAATACTCATTAGAGTATTTGTGCCTTTAAACTTTGCTGAGATTGCACTGTATAGTTTATATGTAACTATATATTAATTTTATGCTGTCACAAGCTTATCAGAAAAAAAGAACTAGAGAACAAGACAGCATAATATATTTAGCTTTTAATTTCAATGAAAACTGATCGATAATACATCAACATTTTAGTGAGTAGAAACTACTTAATACCATAGAGTAAAAGTAGTAGAGTAAAGTAAAGTAGAGTAAAACTTGGATATGTTTACAAGTAACTGGAGAAGCTAATTTCATGAGACGTTTGGATACTTTTTATTTTTATCACTAGAATAGCTTTTATCTTATATTCTTAAAAAATATTTATGTTCAATGGTCCAGAAAAACAAAAAACTTAAATGCAGACTTTGTTTTAGACTAATCATAAAGTGACATACTAGACCCATATTATAACAGATCTGATAGTATCACGAGTCCTATAATCAAAAGTATAAAATGTATTTAAAATTTTAATATGCACCATTTTCTGGCATATGAAAAACAGAGAGAAATTCTGTTATAAGAAATGAAAGGAACGAGTTATTGTTTAAGATAGGATTATATATTTTATAATTTATCTCACTTTGAAGCCTTTCCACATTAAAATTTAAAACAAAATCAAATCATTCAAAACTTAAAATAAATTAGAAAAGTGGTATGACAACTGTTAGAGATTTAAATTCAATTTCCTTCCTTTCCCAGTGTGACTTTATCGTTGAATATTAACTTCTGCCTTTCACCACTAGAAGTTGGAGGTCTGTCTGTCTTTCTCAATCCTACAAACAGGTAACATATAGCTGCATTAGAATTATCTATCTATCTTTTCCTTTCTTTATCCTTCTTTTTCTTTCTTTATTTTCCAGGAATGCATTACATCGTGTGAGAAATACCAGTTTAAGGTAAGATACAGTCTTAACTTATTTATTCCAGAAAACAATTTAGTTTAGCTCTAAAAGGATTCAGGATTAAAAAATTTTCAAAGATACCTCATTGAATCGTCTAGTCATAAGAATTATATGAGGTGCTTTGGTAGCTTTGTCAGTTTTCATCCAAGCTTGGCCGAGAAACTCCCTGTGAAAAATTGGAAATTATTTCTGTATATTTGAATTACAATGAATGAATAAATAAATAATAATAATATTACAATAAAATGAAAATAGATTCTGATAAAACTTTTATTCTTATATAAACTATCCAACTTACTCGCTGCGAATAGAAAGAAATATCTGGTGATCAACATAAGTCATTTGCTCAGCTATTTCCAAAGCGGATAGGGTTTCTATATTTTCCTTACTTGGAGTCTGGAAGATAATAAAATAGAAATACATGTATTTTTAATTCAGAAAGGATTATACCATTCATAACTATACCTGAGCTTATCCAAAATAATGTATCAGATATATAATGTATTCAAATCCATACAAATCAAAACATAAATAATTCTTTCTATGTGAACTGGAACAATTTCTATCTGATTTGTACTCATGAATATTGATGTATATAAATGATATCTTCTAAAATTTGAATTTAAAACTATTTGAAATTGCTTGTTGATGGAGAAATACACAAATGTAGGAGAAATACACAAATGATTTAAAAGGGGCTAAATTTGATTTCTAATAAATAATCATCCACATATTGAATATTTTTAGAAAAACCTTTCTTCATATTGAATAACATGTCCATCAAAAAACTTAATTAACAAATGTGAAGTTAGCTTTTTTATAGATAAATAATACATAACCCGAACAAAAGAGTTGTAAGTCAAAAGGTATCAACTATTCAGTGGATCATTTTTAAAACATGGTGCCCAAATGTCACATTATACGGTTTTCTTTGAACAGTATCATATCGGAAGGATTTAAGGGAAATAGTGAAATAGTAGCAAATAACTCAGCTTTCTATTGGAGCAATATAGATTTTTCAGCATAGCATTCAATAACACTATTTACTTTGGAAAAGGTCTAACAAACGAAACTGGCAATAAGGGACTTATGATACTCTCAAAGGTATTTTTAGTGAATTCACGTAATCACATTTTTGTTTTTAATAAAAGGAGATCTTTTGTATAATTTTTTCATGATAAAATAAATTTTGAATTCTTTTCTTATTTACAATTCCTTTCTTCGGGATAGATTTCAACAGGAGAATCTAGGCATAGTGAAAATTCGAAAACTCATTAAAAAAAAGTATGTCTTCCAGGAACTGATCTTTCCAGTTGATAATTAAAATTATGATACTTAATGTTTTATCTAATATAATTTAATGATTTGTAAAAATTACTCTGATATTTGATTTCGTATAAGATAATATCAGAGAATAAAGTGTTACTTTACAGTCAGAAAATATTTTTCTTAAGATGATTTATCGTACTTTCTTTAAACTAAGGAAAAATACATAATGAAGAATAACCAAATAGTAAATATATAATAGAAACATGAGATAAACGCATAAATTTGTATAACTTCAACTACTGTAAATAATATAAGCTAGTACCGGAGGTATCGCCAACAGCTTATCTAAATCAACTCGACTACCAGCTGGTTCTTCCTTTGTAATCAGTCTTAAAAGTTGTGATGCTGCTTTATGTTCAGCTGGTAATAGATTTGGACTACAAATTATATCTTCTAAAAATTCTATAGTAAGACTTTTCAATTTAAAATCTTGTTCGAAGTCCTAAAAAAAAAAAAAATTGTTTACATATATTATTTTATTTATTAATACATTTATATATTAACTCTTACCAAACATAGGTTCAAAAAGGTGGTAATAAAAATGTTGGGGTTTTAAGAGCCAGAGCATAAATTAATGATACAGTATTATATACAGGAAAATTGTTACCTAGTATGCAGTATTTTAATATATCATTATATAATGATATAAGTACATTATTTAATTCAAATAATGGGAGGCAGGATGGTACTTGTGAGATAGTGAAAGGTACTACCTTTTTAAAGAGATGATCAACCGTTAAGCGGAGTGAGACAAGGAAAAAGAGATGCATGTGAAGACTCATAAAGAAAAGAAGCAAAACTTGCTTTGAAGTTAGAGGATCATTTTGTAAGATTTCTAGTTTCGAGTATGGTAAATATAACTTTGTAGGATAAGCATAGTGATGAGTGGGGACTGTGATAAGAAATTTATTATTTTATCGAAAAAAACACCAGTGAAGTTGGAAGAAAAAGAAGATAATAGAAATCACTTCTTTCACAGGAACCCAGTCCTGATAATAAAAAAAAACAAAAAACAAATTGGATATCTAATAAATCAAATTTCATAAATATTTTGTTTCATTTACACCTACTAAATTAGCATATACTAACATATGGATTTATGGGTATTTTATGATTTAAGAAATAAAAAAATATTGCATTGGAATGGGGCAAGGTTATGTATGTTTCTGTTGAGTAATTGACTAAACTTTGTTACCCATTCTTATTGAAGTTGTGCTTGGTAACATAAATTCATAATAAACAAAGTTGAGTTGTACCTGCGCATGCTTGGAAACCCAATGACGAAGAACATTCAAGACTCTCATGGTAGCTGCTGTTGACATGACACTTTCCTTCCGACGCCTGGACCCTGGTCTACTCTCTCGGCTAACTGTACAGGGGCCACTTCCATTATCACGAGGATTAGAAGAAGCCGAAGTTGCAATGGCAAATGCAGCAGCAGCTGTAGATGTGCTACTCCTGAGGAATATCAAGAATTAGTAATGATATTTTATTAATTAACAGGTTAACAAAAAATAAATCTTCAAGTTGGTATTAAATTTTAGTGATAATTTATTGAACCAAGAACCAATTCATTATTGTTCTTACTTAATCTCTGTATAGTACAGAATATAATAATAAGCATATTACGAAGGTAATAAGTAATGAGCAAAATTGTTAATAAAAGTTAAAGTTTCTTATGATATATTTATATTTTGCAGTTAAAATTAAATATAATACATGAATTTACCAAAACAATTTAATCAAGATCAGGTCATAAGGAAAGAAGAAAGAAGAGAGAAAAAAAGAGGGAAAAAAGTAGTGAGTCGATTAGGTTAAACTCAACGATTAGGTTAAACTCAATAATTAGGTTATGATTTAAAATCATAAGGTAATGAACATAAACATAATGAATAGTATTACTTAATACAGGTTCATTAATGAAGTTATTGATTTTGAAAAAATATGACACCTGACAATATGCTAGGGACATATATTGTGAATAACAGGATTAGGGTCAAGGTGGATTTTGATGGATTAAGATATGATTAAGAATCATATCTTAAGATTCTTTAGCCATGGATAAAGACTAGCTAGAATAGAAGTTTCATTAAATTCGAAGGAGTGGTCTAAAGATAATAGAAAGAGAAAGAGAATTTAAGCGGTTTTTGACGAGGAAATATTTTTAATAACTATTACAAGTGAGAGTTAATACAAAGAGATTTTAAAAATATTTAATATATGATTTATTAGCAATCATGTGCCCCAATCATCATCTCCTATATTTTACCAATGGTCAACAATAGGTTTGTTCCAATACGATTCAAAACTCAATTAATTTTCAACTATGCAATTGATGGGTGGTTATGCAATATGGTTTTTCTGTAGTAGGAACTAGTTTGATGGCAGTTTTGAATGGTGTTGGTACAAGCCTTAGATTCATGTACTTATTAATTATTTTGAAAATTTAATAAACTTGGTGAAAGTTTGATATGAACCTACAATACATAGAATTTTAAGCTACTAGTAAATGACAAGTTGTTAAATAATAAACTGATTTTAGCAAGAGGTAGTAAATTAACTGTCAGGGCTAACTACTAAATGAAATATCAATTGAAAAATAGCAGTTTACGAACTGTTTTACCACCCATCTCTAAGACTTAATAAAAACATTTTCCACATTAATATTTAGTTCAAATGAGGAAAGAAATGAATTCAATTTTTAAAGTTGAAGAGCATTTTAAAACTCTTAAAAGGAAAAAGTAAACGACACATTTCTAGACTAAATAAAACCAAAAATAAGTGTTCCGATGCTAATTAATATTTGAATTATCATAATTATTTGCACCTTATTCAGTTATAATCACAAGACATAAAGCTCAATTTTGACAACCCTCTATAAATAGAAAATAAGTTTTAAAGATATATATTAAAGAAGTGAGGGTTTTTATCATGCAATAATCCGGACTTGCTATATCAAGATGTCAGCTGTGGCCAATGAGATGCATCCAATCCAGTAAACTATAGAACCGCTGGAGTTAACAATCAGAACTCACACTCTTAGACTTCCTCGAAGGTACTACCTCTCCAGACATAGCAGGACATGTAAGTACAATAAATTGCATTTTGGCTAAAGAAATTAATTAATTTTAAAAACGTGAGTGCTTTTGTTACCTATACACTGTTGAAGGTATTCACAAACGTTTTCCATCACTCAGCTGATCATTTACTGCAGTATGGCAGCCACTTTCAGTTGAAGTGTATGTTTTATTTGGTAATTAGAGTTGGAGTAATGAGTGTATATAAAAAAAATTGTAAGGGTTTGAGTCTGAACTATCACAGAACCATGTTTAATAAATAGATATTGAGTTGTAAAATAAGTTTGTAGAGTTTTTCAATATTTAAATTTAAACCGCTCAGTGTTTATAAAATCATGGTTACTAGGCCAATAATGTGTACATATTCTTAAAAAAGATTAGTTAAGGTGCTTTTATGCATCAATTTCAACCGAGATTCCTTATTTTTAAGTGGTATTTTGCTCAAAATGGAAGAGAATAAAATTCATTTTCATCATTTAATGATTTTTTATTTCCGAAAAGGAAAATCCAATGTATACACGGTTAACAAAATTTGCAGTGTGTATGGCGATGATGCCTTAGGAGAAAGCACCGTCCATCAGTGGTTTGCTCGGTTCAGAACCGGAAATTTTGACTTAGAAGATGCAAAGTGCTTGGGTTGTCCTTCTACTATTGATGATGACCAAATTCAAGCATTGCTCACAGACAACCCTCACTCTATGATACGGGATATCGCAGAAACGCTTAACATATCTCATGCAAGTGTCTCAAATCATTTGGGAGCAGCAGGATATGTTCCTCAAAGTGATATATAGGTTCCTCACAATTTGACAGAAAAGAATTTATTGGACCACATATCCATTTGCGATTCCCTCCTGAAACAAAATGTTAATGATCCATTTTTAAAGAGGAAAATAAAGTGTCCTTTATTTTGAGCTCCTCCTGCCAAACCAGACCATTAATTCTGCAGTATACTGTGCCCAGTTGGAACAATTAAAGACAGCAGTTGGGCAAAAAAGTATAGCATAGGCTAATCGCAAAGGCATAGTTTCCATCAAGATATTGCCTAGGATATGTTCCCCCACCCACACCAGACCTTGGCCCAACAGATTTTCACTTATTTTGGTTCCTTCAAAACTCTCTTCACAGGAAATACTTTAATTTGCTTGAGGACTGCAAACCGCACTTAGAGGAGTTCATTGCACAAGAATCTGAGAAGTTCCGGGAGAAGAGAATTAAAAAAATTACCTGAAAGATGGCAATATGTAATGGATCAAAATGGGTCACATTTTTAAGTTTTTATTGAAATGACCGGTAAAAAAAGCTACAAATTTATTTTACAACCCGATAGATAGATAGATGTAAAGATTAAAACATTAAAAACGTGATGCTCACTTGTCTAGTTCATCAAGTAAACTGGAAATGAAATGTTATTTTCTCTACTATGCTGACTCCTCTTCTTCACCACTGTACTAACTAGCCTAGAAATGTGTCAGTTAGTTTAGCCAATAGTAGTATGCCCTATGTATGCGGATGTAACCAAGAAAAAGTTATGCTATAATAATTCGATTGGTATAATCATGTAGAAGGAAAGCTAAATGGTTGCTAAAAGAAAGGACAATTACTGAGGAAGATACAGGTCAATTATGGAGTACCTGGAGAAACCAGAGGAAACACTGTGGCTCAAGTGAGATCATTAGAGTATGGCAGGAATTGATGCTATTATTAATATAAAAATTTGCTGACAAATTAAAAAAGTTTAAATCAGAAAGATTCAAGATCACTTTTCAAATGCTTCCAATTTTTTATTTGTGAAATATTCTCATCTTACCTCTTTTGAAGTAACATAACAGCAATAAAAGGAGTAATACTAGGGTAAAAAGTTTTATTTGTTTCAAATAACAAAAACAAATATTTTAAAATAATTATTTCATAATACATTTCTTTTAATAGACTCATAAATATCTGTTATTATAAATTAGTACAATATAATAGTAATAAATTTGACAACATTAAATGCACAAGCAGCTTAAAAATAACTGGTAAATATAAAAGTAATAATACATTACACATAATCCTAATCATGCATAAGAATAACATACATAAACTATTATTTATTTAAAAATACACTTAAGAGCTAATAAAAAAAGGCATGCATATAAGAATGAATCTTGCAAAGATTAAAGAATTATTGGGCAGAAAAAAAAAATCAAAAGTTGTATAACACAAAGATGCTGAAATGGTTAGAATACCAGTAATAATTAAGTAGTAGATAGTTCAGTAATTATTTGTTATGGTTTCCAGTCCCAGGATGAATAACAAATTGGAAATTAATCTGTTTGATAACATTTTGTATGTCACTTAATTAATAAATACAAGAACTAAAAAAAACCTAAAAATAAAAAGGTATTAGCCATTATTATTATAATATTCTAACAAAAAACCCTTAATCCTCTCAAATAGCAGTCGATAACAAACCAATGCAGAAAATGTCTCAACCATTGAAGCATCAGCAGAATCATATAAATGGAGGTAAAGATAGGATATCTCACATAAAAAGATTAAAAATGAACTGTGATTAACAAAATACTATAGAGAGAGTACAATATTTGAAAACAGTTCAACAGAGAAATCTCAATATGATGAACCTTTATATAAACAATTCCTCCATGTAATCAATTTTTTTTTAAATCCCCTTGAACCAACCATATCAATCAATGAAAATGTACCTCAATATAATAAATAGAACATGTAAATAAATCAACATATAACAACTTTGAAATACTGTAAAAAAAAAAAATATTATTGCTCAACAAATGTTTGCAACGGTAACATCTATGTAGTGAAAAGGAACACATTATCTTCTTGTCCACAGCAGTAAAATGAAGCGATGCCATCTTTCATTGAAACCCTTTTACAACCCTCTTCCCGCTCCCGCGGTCATGTTTAGCCAGTTTTGTCTATAGTGTGACCGAACAAAATAAGTTTTGTTCATATTTCAATTGTATATGTCAATAGTAGTGATGGTTGACAAATCGAAATGGTGTGTAATGTGTTGCAGAAAACCTGTGTAAGTATCAGAAAATATTACTTAGGTTTAGTTAAATATTTGTATAGGTAATTAGAGATGAGCAAGGCTGCTGCTTCGAAGATGGAGGATTATGTTGTGAGTTTCCTGGTTTGAAGTAAAGTAAATTCTACCACACAGGATTGACAT
The DNA here is from genome assembly GCF_000696795.3 of Halyomorpha halys. Taxonomy (NCBI): domain Eukaryota; kingdom Metazoa; phylum Arthropoda; class Insecta; order Hemiptera; family Pentatomidae; genus Halyomorpha; species Halyomorpha halys. The sequence continues at coordinate 176,870 of NW_027106787.1, forward strand.
CACGATGAGTAGAGGAAGTATTCAGAAAGTAAACTTATTTGTTTCTATAAGGACATGATGACTGTGTGGGTTGGGATGTAGGTCCTAGAGTCCCCAGTTCGAAACATTGTGGGTTCAATTCCCACCTGGGGCTGTTAATTTATTTCCCGGCAGTCCCTAGAAATTAATCCCACCTTGGTCAGTAGATGTCGGCAATCTGATAGCTGCCAGGGATTAGAAAAAAGGACCATTAGGCCCACTTTTCACTAGTTCTCCCCACTAGGTACCAATACAAATACTAATATCTGTTTCTCTCGATATTCAATAGTAGCATTGAAATAAAAGGAATACAACCAAAATTAATCCTTTCATAAGAGAGTTAATAATTGTGAGTAAAAACCTATGGTTCAATATTGTATGGAAAAAGTGACAATAATTGACCGTCACAGAGTGCTGTTCCTAACGTATTAGTATAAAACATCAGCTACTTATAAATTAACTTAGATGTTAAAAGTGAGATTTTGTGTGAGTGTTTAGTGGTCAAGAAACCAATCCTAATAATTAATAAGGACATATTTTAATGCCTAATAAAGAAATTTTGTAAATACTTGATATCATTTGCACTCACAGACATAGCATATTACAGTACATAGTATGAACATATCCTAATGAAAATGAGTTTATTATTTCTCACACCACACATATTAATCTGTACAACTCATTATATTGGGTTGTAAAATAAGTTCAGAGCATTTTTTACAGGTGATTTCAATAAAAACTTCAGATTCTTGGAGATATTTTTAATCAATTATACATGACCTATTTTGGTCTATTACAAGTTGCCATCTTTCAGATAATTTTTTCCTTTCCCAGAAATTCTCAGATTTTTACACAATGAACTCCTCTATATGCAGTACTCGAGCGAATTAAAATGTTTCCCGTTAAGAGAGTTTTGAAGGAACCGAAATAACTGAAAATTTGTTGGGGCAAGGTCTGATCAATAGGGTGGGAGAGAGATCATGTCCCAGCCAAACTTCAATAATTTCTAAAAATTCGCTAATGGATATGCAGTCCAATAAATTCTTTTCTGTTAAATTGTGAGGAACCCATAATCACTTAAAGAAACATATCCCACAGTCCTCAAATGATTTGAGAGTGAGGGTTGTCTTTGACCAATGCTTGAATTTGGTCATCATCAACAACTGAAGGAGGACCCGAGTGCTTTGTGTCAAATCAAAATTTTCGGTTCTGAACCGAACAAACAACTTACGGGCGATGCTTTCTCCTGAGGTATCCCAAACACACTGCAAATTTTTTTAACCATCTGTGAAGCGGATTTTCCTTGTTTAGAAATAAAAAAATCATTGAATGATGAAAATGAATTTTTTTCTTTCATTTTGAGCAAGAAAAATACCAATTAAAAAGAAAGAATCTCGGTTGAAACTGATGCATAAAAGCACCTGAACTAATTTTTTTTTTTAGAATACGTAAACATTATTGACCAAGTAAACATGATTTTATAAACACAGAGAGGATTAAATTGAAATATTGAAAAACACTATGAACTTATTTTACGACCCAATAAATACATAAATAAATGGTTCAGTCTGAATAAAGCAAATTTTTAATATTGAAACCTCAATATAATGAATCCCTCCATATAACAAATTTTTTGACAACCCCATGGGATTTGTTATACCGAGGTTCTACTGTACTGTGTTTGTATCACTGAGGTTCTATTGTACTGTATGGTTATACCGAGGTTCTACTGTACTACATTTATTATACAGAGGTTTTATTGTACTGTGTTGGTTATACCGAGGTTCTACTGTACTACATTTATTATACAGAGGTTTTATTGTTCTGTGTTGGTTATACCGAGGCTCCACTGTACTGTATTGGTTAAATCGAGATTCCACTGTAATGTGTTGGTCATACCAAGGTTCCACTGTACTGTGTAGATTATTTACTTTACAATCCAATTGTATTGGAGATGTTTCTCAGTTTTATGCCACTTCATTCATTTTAAAAAATAACACTTGCTGGACATACAAAGTATATTAAGTTTGCTTGAATAAATCGAATTCTTCCCCAGGGAAAAGTTAAACAGATAAGCCCTATGGTTTACCAAGATTAGGAACAAGAAAATGTAGTTTGAGGAAGGAGGAATTTTGAGCTCCTAACCAAATTACCTAATTTATGGAAAATACATACACAGTCAGCAATAAAATAAAAATTTATACAATCATGATTTTAAGTATTTACTATAGACAATCATAAATAACACTAGTATAGATTTATTCGTTTTTGAAAAGTTTAAAAAAAATTGAATGATTGATCCTTGGATATATTAAGGCTGGCAATAGTTCAATAGCACAATCAGTAGTCATCACTATTGATAATGGTTAAGTTAAGGTTTCACAAAAGCTGTGAAAGTGATAGCAGCCACATCCACCACAATTATGTAAACAAAAACATTTGTTGTTGTGGCAGTTCTACCTGAAATTAGGATTTGCTTGATAGTGAGTAGTACTATCAACTCTTTCTGCATGTATAACATCTAACTGCTACATGCAGACTACTTGAAAGTGAACCGTTACAACTTATAATATTATAACATCAACTTCATGTATGTTACACTGAAAACTGAATATAAAATAAGGTTAACCATGATAGAGATTGTCGCCTTTTACTAAAATAACCAGTGAAAGTTGATAGTATACATGGCGGATTAGCTTTCATTGTGAGTGAAGATCAACTGCCAAGTGATTATTACTTTTTGGAGTTGTGTTTAAAAGTGATTTTGTTCTTGGAAATATTGACATTGTAATAAATTTACTAGGTACTTACATATATTAGATGTGGCAAACAATATTTCGGTCGTGGATAAAAACCTAACAAAATAAACTGAATTGAATTTATGTGAATTTTGACCTGATTTCCACTGAAAAAGATCCTTTGGAGATTGGTAAACTCCTTTTAAGCAAGTGAGAAGGAGCAGAAGTTAATAGCTGTGATTAAATAAAAATATTAATGATATAATAATAATAAATTAGGACAGAACTCAATAATAAGCACAGAATCAATATTCAGCAAGTCTAATAGCTGAGTACCATCAATCACTTCATTTTATTGCCAATAGATATATCTATAGCCAATAAAATAAAATGTTATGTTTCAGTTTGTATGGCATAAGTGAGAAATAAAAAACAAATTTGTTTTAATGAGAAAGAGGTGCTCTCTCAGTTATTAATATGAATTTTTTAAAACTTTTCCTACACTGTAGGCGAGATTGAATTTCACTGGTGTAAATGAGATTTAAATTTGACTATTCAACCTAAACTAAGTTGCTTAGTGTAAGTAGACCATGACTAGTGAATGTCAATCTTTCCAGAAATATGAACTATCATTATAACACATAGTCTATAAACTAATATGTCTTCTATATATGATTTTTGCTGTTGTATTTAATTATCAGTTTTAATCATTCATTCACCACGTAGAATTGTTAGTGAAGTTAGGTTCACTATCGTAGACAAGCTCTGTCATGTGGCAATGGGCCTTTAGACCATTAAAAAGACTGTCGATTGCAGTACTGACACATCATACTTTTTTCTAAAAGTCTAATCTTTTGTACTAAAAAATAATACGACAAAGCAAAAATGACATACATTTTAACTAAAGTAAGAAGGCTGGAACTTGGAATTCCATAAAAGATTTTGCTAATTAAAAAATACTATTTCAAAACCAACTGTTTTTTTTTTTTTGTTGATAGTACAGTCAATATTACCAAACCTATTGATCATAAGAGCTATCCAACCATTGCCAACCCTAAACATACACATTAGTAAACAAGCCATATCAAAAGTGTCACCATAAATAGTTCTGAGTTCCAGATAACTCGGAATCTGACAGAACAAAAAAATATTAAATTTCTTATGTTAATGTGCATCTCATAAACAAGCTCTCTCACCTACTCTCTCTCCTCTTATAAATTCCATAGCCCCCTCAAGTATATATATATTACAATAAAAAGTATCATAATTCAGGTGCTGGCCACATTATCTGACTGATAAAATGGATTTGTTTGTATTCTATAATTATTTACGTTCTATCTATTTAATAAATCTCGGAGGAAATATAAGGATTTCAATATGATAATGATCTTCTTCTTTTGTATATTTATTTTTAATCTAGGGAGCAATGAGGTTTCTGTACAAGTAAGGGAATTGGAAACTAACCTCAACATTTTTGGTTCGACCTCGGCTGGAGAGAAAAACTGTCCTCCTACCTTCATTGAGGACCCACTCAGCCTTCTATATAATGAAGTACCAGAAGATTCCCTGGGAAATAAATGCCATCCAAAGCACAAAAGCATAGAAATTATAATTCATAAAGCAGCCATATACTTGTTGTTATAAATAAATAAAAATTAAAAATAAATTTAAAAAAAGAACATTCTGTTACTATTAATGAAATGTCATCAAAGACTGCCAAACTTTTATTTATTAATTGAGAAATACAGAATTTTTCAGAGAAGTGCGAAAAGTTTGCATTATACAAATGTCAGTCCAAAGGTGAAAAGTTTTTAAGGCCTAAAAAAGTAAAATTAAAAAAAAAAAAAAAAGAATATTCTTTTAAAAAATAGAAAAGAAAAATATAACTAGATCACATTCACAAAAAACTGCTCTAAGCAGTTCACTAAGGATAAAAATAGAAATATTTTGTGATTATAGCTTATTAAAATTTTATTTTGCCATACAGCAGACCCCCGATAATACGTGATTTGTTTTTTAAGGAAAAATTGTGTATTACATATTCACATGCCATGGTATAAACAATTTTGATAATAGTTTCTTGTCTAACAAGAAATTGTCTAATCTGTAAAAACAGAACCTCTGAAACAGTAATGGGATGTTGAATCTTGTTCACGGTACTAGTTCAGGTTTTTATATTTGTTGACGATTTAAATTTTTGATCCAGAAAAGTATATCTGAAAAGCTATCATAGAATGGTGATAAGAAGACGGGGAAAATACAGAAAGAAATAAATACCACCAAAAATAAGGTCACACAAATGGGAAGAATGATAGTGTATATTTCCAGGTAAAAAAATACCATAGTTGACAAAAGAGAAATAGTCTGAGATACAAAGGTGATTTTAATAAGACCTCCTTAGAGAAAAGAGTATATAATCGAACTTCCCTTGATAAGCATATAAAAAGATGTACTACTACTGAAAGAAGATTCCTTAAGCAAGTAGTTGAAAAAACATAAAGAGACCATTTCTGAGATGAAATGATCAAAGAAGATTTCAAGTTTTATCAATCAATATTAGGATTGAGGAATGTCAAATAAACTGCTACACATGTAGCAGGTGTCATCAACCTTTTTTGTACCAGTGAGTACATTTATAGGCTACTTTCCGGCTGGCGGGCACCAATGTAGTTTTTTTGGAGATTAAAATAAATTTTAATAAAAAAAATTAATAATAAACAGGTCCAATCGATAATACAGTTCAGTAGTTTCCTCCATTCTCTTTAACTTTTATCTTCATGATACCATACAATCTACAATTACCTCCATAGCTATGTTTGCTGACGATACAGCAGTTTTTCACAACACAGTGATATGGTCAGAAATATACTGCGGGCTCACATCAATCTTCTGGAACAATACTTTGATAAGTGGATGATCAGTCTCAACATTCAAAAATGTATTTCAAAAGTTTTTATCCTTTGACACCCAGAGCAGACCCATCAAAACTGATTCTTAAAGGTAATGAATTACAATGGAGTTCTGCTAGTGAAGCAGTAAGATATCTTGGAAATCATCTCAATCGTCACGTTACTTGGAATCGTCACATCAATATCAAATCAATCAATCAACCTAATTAACAGTTAAGGTGCAGTAGCATACAACTTAGGCAAACAAGCCTCATCGCGAAGACTTGACCCAGGTTGAATCAATACATCCTGTAATTTACTCTTTATTGATTTATTTTTGTTTTTGTTATTATTTACTTTATTTTTTCTTCTTTAATTATTTTTACAACACAAGCTAATTTTTGTACTAACTCTATAAATATTATTTGTTTTCATTAATTATTTTATATGGATTATTAATTTTTATTTTAAATTGCTTTTAATTAAAATAATTAATGGTAATAGCATTCATTACAAACAGCTAGGGGTGCCTCTCCATTATCAACTCTTAAGAAATAACTAACAAACTTTTACAATAATCATGTAAGGCCAGCCGTGCCAATCTGTCAATAAAGAATTTTAAAAAAAAGTTGACAGTATTTTAACAGATACTGAAATTTATCATGACCTGACAGTGCTGCTGTACTGTCACTAAAGTAAATGTTATCATGATTATGTCATACAGTATACCTTGGTGGTATTTGGCGGATTGCACAAATGAATGCAATGGGGCTAGAACAATTCTAGCTAGGTTCAATGGAACAAAGTGGCAGTACTATCAACCATGGTAAATATTTTAGGAAATGTTTGTGCTTTGAACAGTGAAGAACTAATCCATTTTGGACTCTCCATTTTAGAAATACTTAATATTGAAAATAGTTATAACATTTTCAGAAAAAGAGAAAATTTCTAACAGACAAAAAGTCTAACAAGTTCCTTCTGTAACGAGTGGAGAAGATTATTTTTATAGGTTCAACTTGGCACAAAAATTATTTAGTTTTTCTCAAGAAGTAATTTATTATTTTTTACAGGATTTAACGGCCTTCCACAAACCCCTACTAGAGCAAGAAGAATCAGATTATCCTACAAGTTCTATTCTATACAGAGTAAGAAGGTCTACATTTATTTGGTGGGTGGAACATGAAATAAAAGTTAACAATCCAAGTTGAATTAAGTACCAGTCAGATATTTCTGGATAATTAGCGATTATCGAGAGTCTATTGTAAATATTAAAAAATCCATGAAAATAACTCATAAACCATTATCCAAAGATTATATTTGACCATCCATAAATATATATTTTTTTAAATATCATTGAACGTTCTGATAAATAATTTTTAAATATTCAATAAAGTAAAAAAAAAAAAGCAAAAATATATAAATAATCAGATGAGGAGGTTTCATTTCAATTTTAAATATGACAACAATCATTTCTAATCAACTAGTATATTTTTAACTCCATTTTGCACAAGATTTTTGTTGTTCGTGATTTTGAATAAAATAAACCAACTAATTATATTGATTCCAAATTTGTTATGGAAACCTAGAAAACACAGGGTACAGCCTCATATCAAAATTTAAAATTTGACAGAAAAAAAAATTATATTCTGCAAAGTTCATAGGGCAGTACACCTCCCTCACTGTTTAATCTTCTTACTTTACTTCTTTTATTATTGTTTTCTTCTGTGAAAATTGCTATTTCCGAAAATTATTTTCTTTTTTTTGGGAGGGAGAAGAGAGGAATTTCTATTAGCTAGGTTTATGTTCAGGTTTAAATTTCAATGTCAATGATTTGTCCATTGAGAAACTATTTGATCAATTATATCCAAACAAAAATTTGACTACAATTCAACAAACAGACATGGAACCAAATTAGTCTTCTAATGTCTAAAATGTAAAATGCGAATGAAATATTTCAATTCTGAGTCCATAGATTTTGTTATTGCTGAGTAGTGAGGAAATAACAAATCCTTTGAAAAGCTAATTAATGAAATCTCTGTAGTCATAATCATGAGATAGTCGACCGTAGATGACTTATACGAGGAGAAGATGGTTGGGGGATGCGGTAAAAATATAATACAAATAAGTTAAAATAACTTATTTAATTGTGCCAACATTTCGGCCAGAATTACTAGCCTTCATCAGGCTAAGAACAGAACAAGATAACAACCAATGAATACAGAAAATAAATGAATCTGAATGAAATCTCTGTAGCTTAAAAATGTCATATTTTAATATTTAATTTTTTCCATAAGATAATAAATTTATATAAGTGAGAGAGATTTCTATAATCTAAAACATGGGTTCAAAGATAAAAGAAGAAATGTTGAACAACAAATAGAGAAGAGATTTAATGAAAAATATATTAAATATTCTAATGAAAAAAGTGAACAAATATAAATAAATGACAGCACATTTCCAGTAGTTTTAGAATTATTTTCATGGATAAATAAAAAAAGATTTTTAAAAGGACTAATAACAAAATTTACTACGTCCAGTATTATCAAACTATTATTAACTAAAACCAAAATTTTGGAATTAAATAATAAATAACATTACTGAAAAAAAAATTTTTTTAATTTAAAAAACAAAAACAAGCAATTCGTAATAAAAATAACTTTTATTCTGAAAAAAAAATTATTACACTTCATGCTAATTTCAAAGATTAAGTTGTCTTTAATAGGAATACAATGATTTTAGGTTTAATGAATGGAAATAAAATGGCTAATAATAACAATTGAATACTAAACAATAAATATAATTATAAAAATCAGCATGTCAATAAAAAAAAGAATATGTTTCCTTTTTTATTGTTACTTATTTTGTTTTTTTTAAATCTCAATAAATTTGGTAAATAGGAAGCTATTTAAGTACGTTTAATGCCAAATTTCAAGCTCTCTAAAATGTCAAAAAAAAAAAAAAAAAGAAAGAAGAAAATGATAAGGTTTACTCACCAAAGAGGCTCAGGTCGAAAACTAGTCAGGAAATCAAGAAAAAGAATGACAATGCTCTTAGCAACACATTGAAACAAACATACCATTATTTAAAAGGAATAAAAAGAAAGAGAGAAAAAGAAATAAACTGATCTTAATAGATTGGAAAATTGGAAGAGTAAACAAAATAAAAAAAGAGAATACTTAGATAATATTTAAACATTACAAGAAAGGAAGGGAGAAAGAAATAATGTATGATACAAAATTTTAAAAGATGCATTATAAAGTAACTTTAATATAAGCATATTAAATGCACACATTGACGATTTATGACCACAGTCGCAATTACACAGCAAGACCAAACATACATCACAGTAACAAATAGAAAATAATTTTAACAATGGAAATAATCGTTAAAAAAACATATATATTCCTCAAAAGCTCTTCATTAGCAGACAACATCAAAGGACGGAACGTACCACATATAAATTAAAATATTTTTCCTTGAAACAATGCTATACACAAATATAAAGAACATAAACATAATAAATAGGCCATATACTTTACATAATTACTTTTCAAGTTAAATCTCTGAGTCAAACAACAATTTAAAGTAATATTCAGTAGTATTCCTGCAGCCTGTGCTAAGTATGTTAAATATACGACTTGGGAACCTCATTTAATATTAATATGCTAAATATGGCCAATGGCATACGCAACATTAAAATGGTCTGGGGCCTGCTAATCACAGCATATAGAATACATAGAGGAGGCTTGGCTTGCAACACTGTCAGCTAAGGGTATGATCTAACAGGCCAACGATCACAATACAATAAGCTTATATCAATAAGTCATTTCACTTTTTAGCTACATAATCACAGCTATTAGGCCATCTTTGATTACATTAAAATGACATAGAAGAGTCAGTTTAAATAACATTACATTGAAATGACTTTATAGAAGATAAAGTCTGAAAAACTACTACTAATAATAATGAAAGCAGAATCAAGAATATAAATAAAAATTATTTAAAATTAAAATATATTAAAAAAAAAAGACTAATCTGACTAAAATCCTTAAATAAAATATGAGCATAAAGATACTTGGAATGTACAATAATAATCAATTAAAAAAAAATTAAATGAAAATGAAAGATAAAAATAAATATAAATTGGGTAAAAATTTAATGATGAGAATAATCATAAGTAATTGCGAAAATTAAAAATTGATTCAAAGGTAACATTTTAATTAATTCAAATCTATTCACATAACTCATAATAAAGCAATGAAACTATGATATGAATGAAAATGATTCATTTACAGAAGTTTGGCCTTTGACAATTTATAAACTAATTATTTTTATTTTTTTAAATTTGATACTACAGAGGGTCCCAAAAGGACCTCAGTCACAATTTTATGAGAGAAAATAACATATTTTTAATTCATAAAGGCTCTCTAATATTTCTGGTTCCATTACTAAATATTCCAGATAGTTTCAAGCTAAAATTCATTGAACATGACAAGCATGAAAGAATTTATTCAAATAAGAAATGTCCTAAAAAGATATTTCGGGTTAGAAAGTCTTAAAAGGACCCAATGGTACTCGGAGGGTTAATAAAGCTAACAATTAGAATAACTAAAATAATAACCTTCATTTGAAATTAAAATAACTTTAAATAAGGTAGTGAAGGTGAGGGAAACTTAGCCCTTTAGGAATGGGGGAAAGCCGAGCATGCCATCTCTCTTGTAGTGACCTCTCAATGCATTCTATATTCTGTGCCCCAAGTAAGTGTCATGATTGTGTAAATAATAGAAACGTTGTCGAGAAAGTGATTATAAGATTTCATATCAAATGTTTGTCTTTCATTTATTGTTTCACATCAATGCCAGCTTATTTATTTTTATTTAAAAGTTTTTTTTTAATATTTAGGAGAACAGTACATAAAGATAATTCAAGCACAATAACACATTTAGCACAATTCGCATTAATACTCCTAAAGTCTTATGTTATTATTAAAATATCCTGATTCAAAAAATTGCAGTATTCATACTTGAAAAATACTTGATTTACTCTTTGACAGGTACAAACTTTTTTAAGGTTGAGAGTGCCCAAAAAGCATCTGCCCAATTCTAGGTTCCTTCCAAGAAATAATCACGTCTATTAAGCCAGGATACAACTATGATTTCAAGTTTTTAAATCCCAAAAATACGATCTCCTATTGTTTTAAATAAAAAAAATCCCTTCATATTACTTAGAACAGCTGCTAAGTCGCCTTACCGCCTAATTACCTTTAAACTTAAGCCCCCAGATTGTCCATCAGTATTTCACAATGCCAGTTAGTGTAAATTGTGGTCCCAGTAAGTATATAGTCGGCTAAAATACAGTTTGCCACTAAATAGCAAGAGACTGGATTTTTGTGCAGTTGCATCTTTTGTTTTCTAGCTTAAAATTTAGCTGAACCATAACAGAAATCCAAATCATAAAAAGATCTTAAAATTATGGTTGTTTTAAATTGAGTTTTCCAATCTTCTTAATTGGAATACAAAATCATTAAATACAGTTATACACTTGGCTTTTCAATTATGGACACAAATTTAGGTTTTTAATCAAAGCAAATTAGTTTTTGGAGTGTGTGAACAAACCTAATAAGCAATTAGTGAGTTTATTTTGATTCAAACGAGGTTGGATAAGTTTTTGATGTATTTATTAATATTAAAAATTATAGGATGAAGTTTATTTTTGCAGGATTTTTTTTTCCTATACAATTTTGAATTTTTACTGGACGGTTTTGTACGTTTTGGATTTTTCGCAGCACATTTTTTTAGTTTTTCAAAGTATTTCCAGTCTCTAATCATAGCAAATATTATCTCTAATTATAGGATAATATGGTCAGTTTCTGGGCTGCATAGGATTTCAGAGGAAGTCTTGAGCCATAAAAAAATAAATATATGTATATGATCAGTACCATACTTTGATACAATTTATAATCCCGACAAATCCAGCTACAATTCTACCCCTCAAGAAAAATTCTCTAAGCCCACAAAATTATAACTGGATACCTATTAGTTCAGATATTCTGATTGGGCCTCATTAAATTAAACAATTTTTAATTAGCATAATAAAATTTTTATAAAATAAATTTAAATATTAAGACTTCAAAGAAGAGGAAACACTGAATGAAAAGTAAATTAAATATTTTTTCATGAAAAAAAAGGTTCTTTATATTGGAGTTCTATAAAAATAAATAATTTGTTAATAAAGTTTAAAAGTATGATTTAAAAAAAATATATACATTTTTTAATCAGAAACTGAAAATTAATTTTGGGCTCATATGAAAAATGATATAAAATGGAAATTAAATTAGATTTCAAGCTAATGGTATAATCTAAAAAGGTATAAAATAAATTTCATGATGGGAGTTAAAGAAAAAGACTATCATCTATTCAGTATGACATTTTCTTCAAATTTATATAAAATGATAACTTCACAGAATTTTCAATTATCTGAAAAAAAAAAAAACTAGAGAATCAAGTTGTTTATAATTTTTCTTATTTTTCAGAAGTGCATTTCAAATACATAAATAGAATAGTTAAATAAAAATATGTAAATTATGTAAAAAGGAAACATACTATTTTAGTTTATATTAAAATATCATTCATTTCCAGAATGTTTATGAAAAGTAGAAAGTAATTTTTATTTTCTGTAACGAAAGATTATCTTGAAAACAGATGTGCTTGATATTGGCTAATAAGTAACTTATAAAAAAATAATATTTTAACAAGATCTTGAAATTAAATTCATACTGGAAAGGAAAATTATTTCTAAATAAAAAGGCGGGAAATTTTAAAATGAGTGTTGGAGATTTCATTGACAAATATAGAAAAATAAAAAAATCAGCTTTAAAGATAAGAGAAATAATTCTGCCTTTAATGGTTACCTAAAACATTTTAAGTCATATAGAAAACTATAAACTATAAAAATAATAACCCACCCCACTTATAAAGAAACTGAATAATTGGGATAAAACATTAGTTGATTAACAATAACCGATCACAGGCCTTTTTGTAAAAAAGAACTTATGAGAAATTGCTGCAAAATGGGGAGTGCAATAAGCAAATTTTTTCATCACTTGTCTCAGGCCATCATTTACCGAGGAGCCAACTAACTAAAGCTATAAACATAAAGAGATAAAGGTAATAATTTAAATTGCAAGATTGTAAGTTGACCATAAGTAATTAATGATGGAAAATGATCTGGATAGAGCTAAAAAAGTCAAAAATAAGTGGCGGTTAAGAACGCAAGGATAAATAATGAAACAATTTTAATATGATTAATTTATTTATTAAGAAAGATAATAAATAAACAAATCATAAGTGAAAAATAAATCACTAACAAACAAATAATAAATTTAAATACTCGGCAAAATGACAGTTTCCATTTTTGTGGTTATACTATTCCAGTTCAATCAGTTTAAAGTAGGCATTTTCCAAGCTGCAGCAACAATTCATTAAATAAGAAAAAAAAACAGCCTGTCTTTAAAGAAAAAGTGTTTATATGTATACATGAGTTTAAAATTGATAATGATAAATAATAAATTCTTATAATATTTGAGGTAACTGAAAAAGGGGAGGGGATGTGGCAGCAAAAGATTTTCTGCCAAGAGCATCAGCTACTGAAAATTAGGACCTGTTTTGTCTACTGAAAGTATTAAGAATCAAGAAATCATAATGATAAAAAGAACACGCAGTTGAAAATGCATCGCAACGATTGAAGTGTCTTCACAAAGTTAAAAATTCCAGACAAAATTTAATGATGTTTCTTTGAAACTGTAAAGGTTCTCAAATAAATTATTATGGGTATTCATGCAAAACAACATGAAATAAGAGCATTATCACCTCAAGTAGCCATAATGAATCTATATTGTCCAGGGTGTTATAAAAAGGTTGATATTTTAAAGAGATTGAAATGGACATTTATAATGCAAAAAATGAACATTTATACTGCAAAAATGAACATATATATTGCAAAAAATGCTTGTTCCAAGTATTGACCTATCTTTTTACACATCTCATTTGTACAAGACATAAATTTACATTCATTATCTAAAATTACATAGCTGGACATACAGGATGTTTCAAAAAATTATTTTTGAAAACCATTTTACAAATCAAATGTGGTCTATTGTAGATAGAAAATTTAATTATATTTATTTATTCCATGTTTTCAATGGTTTTACCAAAACACAATTCCAAAGGATTTGGAAAACCTTCTATTAATGACTGACAACCAATCAGTAATTCACTAGAGACTTTACTAAACATCCTCTAATCAAATTGGATTTAGAATCTAATTTTTTGATAAATTGGTTTTTAATTTTACTGAATCTTGGTTCTTTTATTCTTAAATGAGGTTAAAACTCAACTCGGATGAGCAAAATCTTTTACTTAATATATAAGAAATTAAAATGCCTAATAATATATTTAAAAAAAAAAAAAAAAAAAAGAGCCCTTTAAAAATATTACAACATTGAGAACACTCTTTCAATAAGATATTGATTCTGTAAGTTCTAAATTGTGTTCGACAATATCTTATTACCTCTTTTACTTTATAAAAGTTAGTATGAATGCTCTATTATAAAAACTAACTTAAAAATGTATTCAAATTAAATTACTAGGTGCCATTTTGGAGTTAGGTTGGCTTTATCTTAACAATACACCAAACCACAATCCTTCCTCACCTTGAAAAGTGCCCAATTAACTACTTTAAGCTTTGGAGTTTTGATCAAAAGCCTTTAATTTGAAATCCAATAGAGGGATAAATACATTACTAGGCATTTGCTGAAAATAATTACAACTTGAATTTTTTTTTTTTTCAGATTTCTGACAAGATTTTGAAATCTCTTGTACACTTTTCGATGTTTTTGGAAAGAGGTCATTATCAGGAGAATCATCGAGCCTAAATATTCTTTCACGAACTAAAGTGAAAACTAATTAAATTTACTTAAATTTCATTCTACCTGAATGTTCTCGTATAATGAATATTTTTAATGATATTTCACATAAGAAGACATAACGAAAATTTTTGATTTATTTTGGGAAATGGTCAATTTTTGAATAGTAAACATACAGAGCTCTTTATGGAATCAAACTGTAGCAAATTTTATAGAATTTAAAATTTATACAGAAAATTTATTCTGTAAAGTGTCTAGTTTTAGAGTTATTTAGTTATTTAGTAGTAATTGAAAAAAAGTGCAAACATTGCAGTTAAAATACAAAGTATTATTCTAGTTTCTACAGAATCAAACTTAATAAATAAAAAATGAAGATTTTGATTATTTTTGGATAATATAATCAAAGTTTAATAATTAAAATAGTAATAGAAAACCAAAGTTTTTGCTTGTTTACCTGCCTTATTCATGAGTACTGTGGTACATATTTTAACTGGTCTATTGTTATATGTAGTGATGTGCTATATAATTATGCTATATAGGGTATAGTATCATAAATATTTCCAAAAATGTTTAAGGTGATAATAAAAAGTAGATTTTTTAAAATCCTAAGACAAGAAAATATGTTATACAAATATCTCCTTATACAATAATGTATGTTATTCTAAAGCAGTGATGTGCTATGTGCAAAACATATAAGGTGTCGACACAATGTAGCCAGTGAGTGCGTTGTATTTCTGGGTGAGATGTAGTTATGTTTACCATTTTTATTTACCCTCATTTTCATAATTCAAAATTAGAAAAATTCAAATATCTACATTATATATTACATTTACAAATGACAATAATGAAACTAGTAAATTAATTAATTGTTAATTTAAAAAAAATCATGTTTGCAGTGTTTTAAAAGAAGTAAAAGAGGTAATAAAAAAAAAATATTGTAATGCAACTTTGATAAGTTCCACGTGAAGGGGGATAAAATTATTATCCAATTTCAAGCACATCTTATTGTGTCCGTTACTTCAAGTCAAAAAAGGTGAAAAATGAATCTTAATAAATTATGAATATAACATAACTGATGACAAAGGTAACAAAAGAACATGTTTAAGGCCAAACAACACAACATCCATTAATGCAAAAGACATTGACTACTTTACATAAATTAAGAAAAAATTAACTTATTTACCTCCTCTGAGACTGTCTAAAAGAAGTGATGACCACACCAGCTTTACTTGAGTTTTGGGGGGACTCGTGCTGGAAGCTAGGTCGCGGAGTCCCGCCTTCACCTTCAAGTCCGGCTGTTGATCGTCGACCATTATAGTAGCCCTGAAAATTCATGATATAAATAGAACTTGAGTTCAAAATATTAAGTAAAATATCTTGTATAAGCAGCGGGTAATCTTTAGCAGTTAATCAAACAAACATTCTGAATCCCTAAGAGGTTCAAGAAAAAACTATTGATCTTTCATAGAAACCTAGACTAAGAATATTTAACAAACCTGAGCTGTTGAACTGACAATAGAGGCAGAGCGTGAACTCACGGCACTAATGCCTTCTTCATCCCAATCGTCACAACTAGCTGGGGGAAGTCTTCCTCCTCCTACTCCACCTCCTTCCCAACTTTTTCGTTTTGTTTGCCGTCCTCCACTCCTTTCCATTAAGTACCTAGAATAATCATACTACATTGATTTATTTATGTACAACTGGAAAAAAACTTATTAGTAAATTAAAAGTAATTTTCTACTAAATAAAAAAATTGTGGTATTTCTTCCCAATAAATTAAATGCATATATTAAGGAATAAAGGTAATGTAATCAGCCGAATTTTCTATACTTAATATCTATGGTGTAGACAACAAGAATAAATATAAGAACCAATGGTAGATTACTGGCAGGGTAAAATCTCTCCTCTGGAGTATTAACATACTCCAAAGACACATAAAATGACATGCTAAAGGAACAGGTCCAAAAGGTAATCATGTGTAATGTTTAGGAAAACAGATATTTAAAGTAAGAGAAAGTATTGAGGTAATCAGTAAAATATTAAGAGTTATTGAGAAAATGAAATAAGGGCATGGTATGTAAAAAGAATGAATGTAGGAAAACCTCAATTGATGATAAAATGGTAGGCTGAAGGTGAAAGAGAGGAAACATTGTAGGGAATAAATAGATAAAAGCCTAGCCTGTCAAGTACTGACAGAAGAGACCAAAAGAGTAAAGTTTAAGAAATGTTCATAGGAGAAGAAATCGTCAAAAGGGTAAATTATGAGGAAAATAACACATTTTATATGTTCTAGTATTTAATTAAATTTATGGCGTACTTTACATTTCCACTAGCTTTGTGAAAGCTAAGGTTCTCTCTTTTGAGAAAATTACAACTTTCAATTAGTTTTTCTAAAAGAGAACCTTTCATTGTATTTACAGACTTTTTCAAAAGTCTGTAAAGCTATCACAGCCCTATGAAGGGGCTAACCGTCGCATAATAAATAGTTATGAACTATTTTTGTTCTTTTTGACCGCAGCCCTGACCATCTTCTTCATATTAGAAATTATATTGTCAGTTATCTATATACATAATACTTTCATTGTATTGTTTGTAAAGTTATTGGAAATGTACTTAGCACACAGTGAAGTAATCCAACGATATTACAATCTTTGTAAAAGATAAATTATATAAAACCAAACAATGTTAGTTACACAGAATTGAGGCAGAAGCTGGGAAAATTATTTTTATACCCAAAAGCCCTTTTTCTGGAGATCGAACTTTTGGAATCTCTGATATCCATTATATTACAAAGTCTCAAAACTGAATCATAACTTTCAAGCTAGCAGCTACAAATAATTAAAGCTAATCTCATACATTAATAAATTATAAACAAAAGTTTAACAGGTAATT
The DNA here is from genome assembly GCF_000696795.3 of Halyomorpha halys. NCBI lineage: Eukaryota > Metazoa > Arthropoda > Insecta > Hemiptera > Pentatomidae > Halyomorpha > Halyomorpha halys. The sequence goes on from NW_027106787.1 coordinate 194,329, forward strand.
TATAAAAACATGTTCTCAGGCCAATTACCATATTAATTGAAGGGCATAATAAGAAGGTTACTCCATTCTTGGCCTTCTTTTTAGTTTGACTGAAATCTGAATAAATTAATATATCCCAGATTATCCCAGTTATCATAGTTATCCCACTTTCAATCTTTAGCTCCAACATTCTTAAATAGCATTACCTCCCTCTTGAATTAAAGTAGCCCCTACACAGTTAGTGGTAATTACTAATCATACAAAAGCTAGGCTGATTCAATCACGAACCGAACCTACCTACGCAGTCAAATTGGGAGCAACTTGTGTATGAGATACCGAACAGTGTGAATCTTGTGCAGTCTCTTTCAATTGGTAATAAAGACAAAGCTTGTTTGGCTGTGACATTTGCCTCATAGAATAAAGATTATACTTTCTCCATGAATTATCGTATTTCAGAATCCATCAGTCTTAAACTTATACGATCAATCAGAATGTCAATCTTTGGTTTTACTGAACGTGTAATGGTCTCTTGATAGTGAAAGAAGGACGAAGCTATTGGTACTACTTTCTCATTGGCTCGATAACCGACAAAAAGTAACTAGAAGTATTTTTTTTCTTTAAAACTTGCAATATTAAATATTTTCCGATCTATTTTACGTTCATATCGCCTAATTTTAAAATATTCTTTTCAATCATTTTTTGCATTCTCGTGTTAACCATTTCGTTATATTGCTCATCTATAACTGCTCCTTAAATCAATAGCGTGAATCTTCCTTCAATAGTTATTTAGTATTTTTTTCAATAGTATTTATATCCTAATTTTTTTAAATATTTATTTAATTTAGAATTATCTTTATATTCAGTTTCAAACGTCATCAACAATCAATTTCCGCTTTGCTCAAACTGTTTTTCTTCCCTTCCTCACTGGTATAACCTTCTCAAGCAGTTAAAATTAGTTGTAATAATACTTGACCAAGTCCCATAATATTTGAATTTTCTTGCTTCTACTTATGGACATTCTATTCTCTCTTTTATTCTTTACTTATTCTTTTTTCCTTACACATGTTATTTACTTCTTCTTCTTATTGCTTTCAGTTTCACAACTTGCCAACTCTGGCATATTTAACGTCGTCGTATCTTACTTTTTCTTTGTAATTTTTCATTATTTACATATTTGTTCTTGTTCGATTTTTCATTTCTGTAATATTTTCTCATTTTCCAATTGTTTTTGTTATTATCTTATATTATCGCTATATAACAGGTCACCTTATATTGTTTATTTTTTTAATTTATTGTTTTTTTTATTCTCTTATGGCTGTTGTCTTGTTTTTTTCCTCTGCCCAAATGAAGGTCTGAAATTCAGGCCGAAATAAAGAAACTTAATAAAAATAAGTTCTGCTTATTTATGTTCATCACTTAACTGACTGAATAGAAAGATGTACAATCAAGAACTAACTTACCATTAGTAACTAAAAAATTATATTGATATATTAAAAAGGAGCAGGATTTGTTGAGAAGCCCTTACATCATTATTAAAGGTAATACCCCTAAAGGTATGTTACTGATTACTTTGTATGAAGTATTATAGTATGATAGAGCGTATGGTGATTAAGGTATTTTTGAGTGCGATAAGAGTGTTTCATTACTGTTTCCAGGGAAAGTGAAAAGATTAGGACATCATCAACTGGATCTTTTCATATCGCTCATGAATTCCATCAGTGTACAGCAGTCCTCTGCCATTGATAACAAAGATTTAATGACATTAGTCCAGAAAAATATTGGTGTGACTAAGATGTCCATGACAATCATTAAATCTGATTCTTCAACAGCAACAGAACTGAAAGATGAGTATTTTTTTCTCTTTATAAGATTCTATTTTTTTAAATCTGACTGTGTAAATAATGTCTTGTAACAATAATTAAAGAGTTTTTCAGCATTTAGTTCTGCTTCTATTTGTATAGAGTTAGTTTGAATGTTGGTGTAATTAGGAGGCTGTACCAATCCTTAAAGCTTCCTAATTCACTTTAACAAAAGGAGAGCAGGATTCATATAACGCAGTGTTATTTTTTAATCTTAATATATTTATTAAAAAAAAAAAAATCAAAAACTGAACTTGAGAAATATTTGATGTACTTTACCAAAATTTTGTTCAATGGAGCTACTTTCTTATTCCTACAGACTCTTCAATTTATGATAACCATAACACAGAGTTCGAAAAATACAAAATCCTTAAAATTCGAATACAAATTAGTTCTGCCCTCAGAGAATCAGGGTTGTTGGACTTGTCACCTTTCTAAAATAAATGATTCAATTCAAAATTTACTTTTCAATAATTAACAATGAAATAGTACCTTTCAGATGGAAGTGGAAGATCTGTATATTGCGTAGATTGCTGTTGAGTTGGACAAGTTACGGGATGATGACTCATTGCTTGCTGGGTAACTGTTTCAGTATGGGGCATCTCGGATTCAACCAGTGTGGTAGTACTAACATTACTAGGGGACGAAGAAGCGCTAACTACTGTATTTGTTTCAGCTAAAATAAAAATATAATTTTGAAATAAAAATCCTAAAAGTTTTAAGCTAAAGATTTTAGCTAATTAACCCATTAAGTAATACATTATAGAAAGAAAGACAAATAAATTTTAACAAAGTAAAATTTCATTATAAGCTCTCCTAGAGGTAAGAGAAAAAACAAAGTTATTACTAGGAAATCATTAAAGGTACTTGAATTTTTATATGTAACATAATGTGCAAATAAAAACAGCACTTCAATCTACATTCCTGATGGTCCTATTTTTTAAAGTAAAAATTGATTTATTTTATATATTGTTTTCTTAAAGTAGCATTGTTTATTTTGAAAATTAAGAATTTTCTTATTTAATTATTTATTCAATTCTTCGAATGTTTTACCTTGAACTTAAGAAGACAAGGAAAAAAAATGTTTAGTGGATCTAATGTGTTTCCTAATTGGTTTCACATCATGTGCAGAAACAATCTGAGCCTATTTTTTAAAATGTTACATGATGTTCAAGCTCTGATTTATTTGGACATGAGAGAATTTTTTTATTTCAATCAAATTAATCACTCTTTAATTTGATTAATTTAAATTCTATTACAGTCAAAGATTTTTGTGACAATTTTTGTTTGGTCTTGAAGACATAGGAACTGAAGGAAAAATTGGATCTGCATCTGAAAAATGAACAAGTTTAAGATTTATAGAAACATCTTTTCTAAACAATCAAAATTTCCAGGAATTCCGTTTCCAGAATCAATTGTAATATTGTTTCCTTCCGGTCCAATATTTAAAACATCAAGTCAACACATTTTATGTTTAGATACATATTCTTAAAAAATTAAAGTAAAATATAATTCAGAGTATTATAACTATGAAATCAGATTATTATAACTAATAGTGTCATCAGAAAACTACCTATCAAATGGATCAAGGAAAAAGAGCCCAAAACCGGTAAATTGTTATCGACAGGAACCTTTTAACAAATTCTTACTTTGTATGACAAGTTAAATTTACAATTTTTGACAAATTCTTCTTTTTTATTGAAAATGAAATATTAATTTCTTAATCATTACCTGTTAATGTTTCTGCACTAGATGAGCCAGCAATGGCCTCTGGAATTGCTAGATGTGAAGGATCAGGCTGATCGACTCTTATACTAACCTTTCTTCTAACTTCCAATTTCATTCCGGTGTCTTTAGTTTCCTTTATTAGGCCCATATGTTCTTCTTCATCTAAAAATTAATAAAATGAAGAGGTACCCATTCCATTCCAAAAAAAAACACTAATCTATTTAAGTACACTAACATTTCCTATAACTTCCTCGCCAGTGACTTCTGGGAAATCCTTGTGAATCATAACTATGGCTGCGATCCCTGTCACTTGCTTCAGAACAGTAACCTATACCATAAAATAAAAATACATTTTATTTTGTTAATGGCTACAATGTTAATAGAATTTTAATAACTAAATAAAAATGAATAACTCTCAATATTATTGATACATAAAATTTTAGAAATTAAATGGTAATGAAAATAAAATCACCTGAAACAGAACTTGCACCAGAAGTTCTTCTTGGTGATGCAGAACTTCTTCTTCTTTCGGGATCGAAAAGGTGAAGTGCGGAAAGCATGTCATCTCTTCCTTCCATTGTTCTGACATAACAAGAGACAAGGAAAGCTACTTTCATGATAATTTGAAACTAAAATATTTTTTTAAATAAACAATTAACTTTCATAATATACAATAAAGAATAAAATAGTAAGTATTTATTTAAAACAATATAAAATAGATGAATACTATGAAATTATCGTTATGACTAGAAAAGTTCATTGTGAAACATTTGTACTATAAATAAAAAATGAAATGAACATAAAAAAAAAAGTTTTAAAAAACAGAACACTTGTGATCACTATTTTTTTTTTTTATTTAAATAAAATCTATCCCCACCATAAACTAAATTATCCATTTCTCTTAAAATTATGGAAACATTCTATAATCTTCTATCCTTGGAGTTATTTGCCTGTTGGATAATAAAAATATAAACGACATTTACCTTGGATTCCAAGGCCCATGAAAACAGAAATAAAGTCTTGAAATTTTATTGTTTTTAGGATAACCAACAGTTGGATCCTTAGAGGAAGAAATAATCCTCTGTGTGTTTTTTGTTGTTGCAAACCAAAAAAAAAAAAATTTTGAAAAGAAAATAAAAATATAAAACTGAATGGGTTATTAGCCAATTCATTGCTGATATAGAATGTAGTCAGTTATTTTTTGACAAATTGCCTCGCTTATCATGAAAATCGAATCCTATTCATGCCGAAACTAAGCAATATTAACCAAATTCAGTTGTATGACTTTTTGTCTCTATCCTCAGGATTGAATCTTAAACTTTTCTTTACTTATGAAACATAAAGCCTTTTGCTTAGAAATGGATACCTATTATGCCAATAGGATGCATAGTTTTTTTTATATTATTAAATATGAAGTGACTTTTTTTTTTTATTCTTTGTTATTAGTTTATATATAGGATCTTTAACTCATCATTTTTGTAAAATTACTACAATTGACTATTTATTTTATGTATTTCACAGGCTAACATAATTTGTACTGGGGTTGTCCCATAAACAAATAAATAAATTATTGTTATTCATAGTAGTATAAATATAGTAGTAGTCAGTTGTCAAAAGCAAAACTTGGGGACAGGAATTAAAAGACTGCTGCCTTATACCCACAGTGTCTAAATAGATTTCAATTAATACTAACCCATTATACAGTGCTGATTAATGAAATAAATATTGTTTGAATAAATTATTTGCTACAAAAATATCTGCAATTCTTAATTTTATTACAAAAATTATTACTTTAAAATTATAATAAAACATCAATAAGAATATTTTACATGAACTGATCAGTGGCTTGAAGATCAGGAGGATCAGCATTGTAGAAAACTTTCTTAAGAGCTTCAATGACGGTAACACCATCAGTAAATACTCTATACGTAAGAAGGAATGTATTCAGGAAGTCTATCGACAGAAAGCGAAGATCGGTTAATCGTTCTAAGAGACGTTCAGGAGTAGCATAGCGAATCTGAGGAACCTGTAAATAATATAATTATCTGTTAATATCATTTATAATAAAAAAACATGAAGTAGATATACATAGCTGAAATTGGCTGTATTGTTAAATTTGAACCATCCGATAGTAGACTATTTTTCAATTTTGAAATTGCTTAGCTTGCAACCTTTGTCCAGAAACATAAAAATTAGAATTTAGCAAACTTTTATCCTTTCTACTATTCTATATAGGTGTGAAACATGGCCTCTTACATTAAGGGACAAACAGTCCCTTAAGCTTTATGAAAAAAAATATTGCTTAAACTATTCAGAACAAAGAAGGATGCACTAACTGGAGGATTTAGAAGGATTCACTATGCCTAATTGTGTGAACTGGATCTGATAGATATAATTCAGTTGATAGTATTGTAGCAAATAAGGAGGGTATGTAAGGTTGTAGGGCTTAACAATGAACTAATACCTAAAATGTTAGATAATGAACCGACAGGTAAATGTCCTAGGTTTAGGCCAAAACTTAGGTGGGAAGATTGTCTCAAGACTGATCTGGTAAATTGGTATACTATTTGAGCTTTATTTGACCACACCCGTACCAAATTCCATTTATTTATACACACAGTCAATCAGCAATCTTCCACTCAAAGATTACTTTCATACCTGCTGTTTCACCACCAATGGGTTAAGAGAGCAAAAGATGTACAAGGACTACAGATAATAATAAAGGCTTAGGGAGCCCAAAGATTCAATGCCGATATCAACAATTTCTTTCCACAAGCATCTGTGCAGTGATGCCCCCAAAAACCCAAATCCTCCAAATCAGTCTTGAGACAATTTTCCCACCTAAGTTTTGGCCTAAACCTAGGACATTTACCTGTCGGTTCATTATCTAACATTTTAGGGATTAGTTCATTGTTAAGCCCTACAACCTTACATACCCTCCTTATTTGCTACAATACTATCAACTGAATTATATCTTATCAGATCCAGTTCACACAATTAGGCATAGTGAAGCCTTCTAAATCCTCCAGTTAATGCAACCTTCTTTGTTCTGAATAGTTTAAGCAATATTTTTTTTCATAAACCTCAAGGCACTGTTTGTCCCTTAATGTAAGAGGCCATGTTTCACACCTATATAGAATAGTAGAAAGGATAAAAGTTTACTAAATTCTAATGTTTAAGTTTCTGGACAAAGGTTGCAAGCTAAGCAATTTCAAAATTGAAAAATAGCAAATGTTTCCTGCCTTCAGTGCTATGTTATTTGAAGGAGGTTACCCAGGCACTTGAACTTCAATTTATTATGACTATATATTTTTAAAAAATGGTGCATAAGATTTCAGAATACAGAATAATATAACATTTTATCATGTAATATACATATATTAATTACCTTGCAGGAATTGAGAGTACGGCTAAATCTAATGTCTACATCATCTTTGAAGAGTTTAGGATCGTTTTTAATTGACTGTGGCATGGTAACTGATGATGTGTCAGACATGGAACTGTGCAAAAGGTCGTTAAAATGTACATTATCCATACACTGTAATAAAAATTAATAATAGATAAATAAATTTTATAACCATTTTTAAAAAGTTTTAAAATAAATACATCTTAAAGTAGTAACCTGACTGATGTCTGAAATCCAAGCAGCTTTCTCTTGTATCGTTGGTGCGATTAAAAAGATTGATATCTGATGTCCCATTGAACTACCCTTACCTTCCAGGACAATTTTGAAATCTCGGCCTCCGAACTCATTGACTAAAGTTTCTGAAAATAGGAAAATTATCAAGTTTTTTTTTTTAAGACAATCATTTGAAAACCTCGATTTATTTCAGTATTATATGTAAAATATAATTTTATTATTTATTTTATTTACAGTAGAATTTTTGTTATATTTTACTGATTAAGAACACGTTTAATTCTTATAAATAAACTAAATAATGAACATCAGTCTCAATGAGAAATATAGCTCCAATGATCCAGTTACATCACACCAAAGGTCAGTTTTCATCATTCAAAGTAGGTACAGGTTTTATCCCATCTAGATATCACATCCAGTTCACTCTGTCTCCACAAGCTGTTATATCATATCTATATTATCTGTGAAGGCTAGAAGTTGAATGGATTTAGTGAGAATCATACCGTTTCTTTCATCAGAGTTCCTTATCACCTCTAGTGCTGAGTTGAACATCAGGCATTACAGGCCATCAGGTCCCTTGTGGTCTCCTACAGATCTCCTGTAATCTTATTTGACACATTGATTCTATCATCAGTAGCTCTTTAAGAAGGATCAGTTCCACAAGGATTTTCATGAATTATTATGGAATGTATATTGCAATGTTAATTTCCCACAAAACTGTTTATATTAGGTGGCTACAATTGATTTTTTTTTTGTAACAATTAAATTGTAAAATTGACCACCAAAGTTTCCTGGTTTCAGATATTCCCTGCATTTTAATGCAGTAGAACTCCTACCATTTCCTTTTTAAACAAAATTGCCAACGTCCTGTTTCACCATTTATTCTCCCTCACCTCAAATATGGTTGTTTGGTTTAAAAGTGTATCTTTAATAAAATTGAAAATAAACATTAAATGTTAAAGAAATGTTTCCCACAATTTATTTTTGACATCACCAAAGATACTCTCATTTCAATGCACTATACAGAGTTTAAGTATCTTTTCTGTGATAGCTGGAACAAGTATATACTTCCTTGATATATTGTATTATCCAATCCCACTACCCTACTTACTCTGTCATTACATTTTATGTATGTATTAATTCATTGCTAACATCGAAGTCTCCATGGCAGTCATTTAAATCTGATCCTTTAATTTAGGAACCAAATTGTAATAATCGTTCAAAAAAAGGATATTTATTGACCAAGAGGTTTGCCAAGATAGATTTAAAAAAAAGATTATTTTACTCTGGAAGATTAAAACTTGGCTAAAATTAAAGGTTGGCTCAATAAAAATAGTATACCCAGTTACTATTTGAATTTTTTTTACCGCACACGGACCATATTCCATTCATTTATTTTACTCTGTTTTTGAAATTACCAGGCATGTAATATATTAATAAAATTCCTAGTAATTGAATGAATTTGAAAACCAATATTTTATGCAAAGTATTGCCCTTTGTTAGCTGTACATTTTTCCTATCAATCTGACAATTTGTCCTTAAAAAAAAAAAAAAAAAAAAAAAACTTCCTCTTTTGAGGTAAACCTGTTAAGCTATTTATGTAAAGGAAGCTGAGTAAGTGTGTGTGTGACCCATTTATGCCAATAAGTAATTATGCAAATTCAGATGGAAAAAGTCTGAAGAGTTTCTTAACAAAATGCCTCAATCATTTCCTTGATTGGTTTTGCGATATTATCATGAAGCAAAATGCCTTTTTCAAGTAATTTCTTATATTCTGGTCATTTTCCACACAAAGCTTGATTCAGATCGACCATTTGTTATCGATAGAATACAGTATTAACAGTTTCCAGTTAATACTGGCTAAAACTAGGTTTTAGCAGTCCATAGTAGATCACACCATTGTGATCCCACCAAACACGAAGCATCGTCTTCTGCCCATTTCGATATAGTCTTGCAGTCAGTGTCAATGGATTTTTGGATTTGCCCTTGACCTGTTATGATTAGGATTCTCGTAATCTAATTTTTTTTGCCAATCATAATTCTTTGGAAAAATTACTTTATTTTTTATCTGGTGAGCAGCATTTCACAAGTAGTTTTACGATTTTCCTACTGTCTTTCATTCAGTTCACATGGAACCTATTTTCCCATCTTCTGGATCTTTCCCATGGCTTCCAAACATTATAACATTGGATGGCTTTTCATGTCACATTTAATTGAACTGTGAGTTGTTGGGTTTAAATGTACTCCTTGCAGTTCCCTATCTTTAATATGTTTGGTAATCTTCCATGTTATTTGCTTCTTTATTGCCTCTTTTGAATTTTTTAAATAACTCAAAGAACAGTGATTTACCAAGAGCTTGCTCTTCATAAGCTTTGATGAGTTTTGAAGCAGTTTTCTTTGAATGGTAACAGAAAAACAAAGAACAAGAGTAACACATATATTTTTTCTTTAACTTCATTGATCAATATTATTGATTCGAAATATTACTAGGAATAATAGTGAAATTATAATTAAATTATTGATTCTATATATTACTCTAAATAATGCTGAAATAAGTCGAGTTATTTAAAAGATGTATTAACTACATTTGAAATATAAGCAATCATTTTAGTTTTTTATTGAATTTTTTTTTGTATACTTTAAAATATTTAAAATTGAAGGAAAGCCACTAGTTAGTTTATGAACATTTTCTGATTAAATTAGATAATTCAGTAACTAATAATTCAACTTTGGACTGCAGCTACTTTGATTTCAAATGGACAGGAACTTTTTTGGGAGCTTTATGTTAACTTAGTTTATCAGGAAGAGAATGAAGATATCGCTCTACAGAAGAAAGATGATTTGGGTGGTGGTAAAATGAGAATGCTCAAAAATAGTAGAAAAACCTATTTATTAGACTCCAATGTTCTGCCCCACATTGCAGAGCTTTATCAGTGCTAAATAAACAAGATACAAAAATTGTGAAGTATGCGAGTACTCTAAGATTATATAAAGAAAATATGTAATGTTATAGCCTACCATACTCTACAATGTTAATATCTCCTTTATTCAGCTCCGAAGAAAACTTATAATGTGGGGTGAAACTTTAGTGTCTAACTCTCTACTTTTTTTTGTTTTAATACTTTTTGAATACCATTAGTTGAATGCTACTTGTACCATCTTCCTTCAATTATAGAGGTCCAACTATTTTCCAATATTGCTCTATAAGAATCTGGCCCTTTCTGTTCCCATTTAGGCCAGTGAAATCCTCATCTTTGAAAGAAAGAATCTGCTACGAATATTTGGCCTTGTCATTGTTAGTGACCACTGGAGAAGAAGAAAGAATATAGAGCTATATGAGATATTTGGAGAAGCGAAAATGATAAAAATTATTGGAGCAAGCAATCAAAAATAAAAATAAT